>NC_084981.1:30803598-30811098 GCF_963691925.1 Scomber scombrus | reverse complement strand
AGATCGTACATGTTTTAGCAGTAAATGTGACTTTACAGACGTGTTCCTCATCATGCTAACAACACTTTGACAGGGAGTCCTGCTGGACCTGACCCAGGTGACCCGGCTGCACGGGTTCGACCCGGTCTGGTTGGTCCTGGTGGTCGGCGGAGTCACCTTCATCCTGGGCTTCGCCGGCTGCGTGGGAGCGCTGCGAGAAAACATCTGTCTGCTCAAGTTTGTACGTTTAAAAAAACCCAAAACATCTGTCAGAGTTTAAATCTTCAGTTTGTAATGACGCTTATTTCACGTGTTGTTTTTAACGTGATATTTTACGTGCTTTTTCCGTCAGTTTTCGGGAGTGATCGGCTTCATCTTCTTCCTGGAGCTGACGGCGGCGGTGCTAGCCGTGGTGTTCCAGAGTCAGGTCCGAGCCTGGATCAACGAGTTCTTCCTCGCTAACGTCAAAGCGTACCGAGACGACATCGACCTGCAGAACCTCATCGACTCGCTGCAGAAGATGGTGACTGCTTCCTGTTTCCTGTTTACTGTCTGTTGAAGGATCTTGTTTACTGTTGAAGGATCTTGTTTACTGTTGAAGGATCTTGTTGACAGTCTCTTAAAGGATCTTGTTTACTTGTTTATTGAACAGAACTTCTGCTGTGGAGCTCAGGATCCGTCTGACTGGGATCAGAATGCGTACTTCAGCTGTAACGGGACTCACCGCAGCAGAGAGAAATGTGGCGTTCCTTTCTCCTGCTGCGTCACTGATCCTGCTGTGAGTCCATTCATAATCAATATGGATCATTATTGATCACAGTTGAGGTGATTGTGTATTAAGCTGTTGTTGTGTTTCAGGACTCGGTGGTGAACACTCAGTGTGGCTACGACGTCAGAAACAGACAGAAGGTGAGCTCACTTCTGATTGGCTAAAGGCTTGGGAAGAGGAAGAGGTCACTTCATGTGTTGTTGCAGTTCTGTCAGCAACCCCTAACAGGAGTTACTCTGGTTTTAAATGCAGTGTTCTTCTGTTCTAAAGTGATGTTCTATGTGGAATGTTTTTCTTAATGTTCTAAATGTGTTCTATCAGGGCAAGTGGGCCGAGCATATTTACACCAAAGGCTGCATCGCTGCATTAGAGGACTGGTTACCTGGAAACCTTTACACTGTGGCCATCGTCTTCATCGTCATCTCTCTGCTGCAGGTACGAATACTCCACATGCTGTCACTGTTACTGTAATTACACTGTTACTCTAATTACACTGTCACTACACCGTCACTGTAACTACACCGTCACTACACTGTAACTACACGTCACTACACCGTCACTGTAACTACACCGTCACTACACTGTAACTACACTGTAACTACAGTGTTACTACACTGCCACTACACTGTTACTGTAACTACACCGTCACTACACTGTAACTACACCGTCACTACACCGTAACTACACGTCACTACACCGTCACTACACTGTAACTACACCGTCACTACACTGTAACTACACGTCACTACACCGTCACTACACCGTCACTACACTGTAACTACACGTCACTACACCGTCACTGTAACTACACCGTCACTACACTGTAACTACACCGTCACTACACCGTCACTACACTGTCACTGTAACTACACTGTAACTACACCGTCACTACACTGTAACTACACCGTCACTACACCGTCACTACACCGTCACTACACTGTAACTACACTGTAACTACACCGTCACTACACTGTAACTACACCGTCACTACACCGTCACTACACCGTCACTACACTGTAACTACACGTCACTACACCGTCACTGTAACTACACGTCACTACACTGTAACTACACGTCACTGTAACTACACGTCACTGTAACTACACCGTCACTACACTGTCACTGTAACTACACTACACTGTAACTACACTGTCACTGTAACTACACCGTTACTACACTGTCACTACAACGTCACTGTCACTACACCGTCACTACACGTCACTGTAACTACACCGTCACTACACCGTAACTACACGTCACTGTAACTACACCGTCACTACACCGTAACTACACTGTAACTACACCGTCACTGTAACTACACCGTTACTACACGTCACTGTAACTACACCGTTACTACAACGTCACTGTAACTACACCTTCACTGTAACTACACTGTAACTACACTGTAACTACACCATCACTGTAACTACACCATCACTGTAACTACACTATAACTACACCATCACTGTAACTACACTGTCACTGTAACTACACTGTAACTACACCATCACTGTAACTACACTGTCACTGTAACTACACTGTCACTACACTGTAACTACACTGTAACTACACCGTCACTGTAACTACACTGTAACTACACTGTCACTGTAACTACACCGTTACTACACTGTCACTACAACGTCACTGTCACTACACCGTCACTACAACGTCACTGTAACTACACCATCACTGTAACTACACCGTCACTGTAACTACACCGTCACTGTAACTACACCATCACTGTAACTACACTGTAACTACACCATCACTGTAACTACACTGTAACTACACCGTCACTGTAACTACACCGTTACTATCACTACACCGTCACTACACCGTCACTGTAACTACACCGTCACTACAACGTCACTGTAACTACACCTTCACTGTAACTACACTGTAACTACACCATCACTGTAACTACACCATCACTGTAACTACACCATCACTGTAACTACACTGTCACTGTAACTACACTGTAACTACACCATCACTGTAACTACACTGTCACTGTAACTACACTGTCACTACACTGTAACTACACTGTAACTACACCGTCACTGTAACTACACTGTAACTACACTGTCACTGTAACTACACCGTTACTACACTGTCACTACAACGTCACTACAACGTCACTGTAACTACACCATCACTGTAACTACACCGTCACTGTAACTACACCGTCACTGTAACTACACCATCACTGTAACTACACTGTAACTACACCATCACTGTAACTACACTGTAACTACACTGTAACTACACTGTCACTGTAACTACACCATCACTGTAACTACACCGTCACTGTAACTACACCGTCACTGTAACTACACCGTCACTGTAACTACACCGTCACTGTAACTACACCGTCACTGTAACTACACTGTAACTACACTGTAACTACACCATCACTGTAACTACACCGTCACTGTAACTACACCATCACTGTAACTACACTGTAACTACACCATCACTGTAACTACACTGTAACTACACCATCACTGTAACTACACCATCACTGTTACTACACAGTAACTGATCCATGTTGTTGCTCTGTGTGCAGATGGTTGGGATCTACTTGGCCAGGACTCTGATCGCCGACATCCTGAAAGTCAAATTTAGTTACTGAGCCTGTCTGCGGGGGCGGGACCTCCACCTGTGGGGGGCGGGGCCTCCACCTGCGGGGGGCGGGGCCTCCACCTGCGGGGGGCGGGACCTCCACCTGCGGGGGCGGGGCCTCCACCTGCTGGGGGGTGGGATCTGCAGCTGTTGTTATTGGACCAAGTTTCTTCAGTCAGATGTGCCTTCTTCTTCTTCTTCTTCTTCTTCTCTGCTGTGTGTCGGTCGCCTGGTGATGCGGTTGCCATGGTGATGAAGCCGACCTGTGCCTTCACTCTTCCTGCAGGGTCAGATTGACTCTGCAGCGCCGCCTCGCTCTGAACTGCAGCTGCTGCAAGACTCTGTGAATGTTTAATGATCCAATGTGTGACCTTCGACCTGATTGGCTGTTCCTGTTGATCATCTTCATCATCATCATCATCATCAGTCACTCCTCTGGTTTTAACTCAGGTCTTCTTCTTCTTCTCTGACATCAAACCTGCGTCAGTGTGTCTCTGATGTTTCAGTTAATTTCTCAATAATTATTGAATCAAAGTGATGTCGTCTGTTTGAGATCATTACATCATTACATCATTACATCATTACATCATTACGTCTGCAGACGGTAAATCTGTTTAAGTTGATCCTGATCCACTGTGACTGTTAACGGCTCAGCCAATGGGAGGAAACAGTGTTAACGGGGGCAGTGATGTCATAGTGATGTCATTCAGGTGGGTGACTCCTTTCATATTTTTTTACACTGGATTTGTGAAGCTCCGCCTCCTTCTTGTTAACGAGTGTTTAATAAAGTTTTGAATGAGTTTTTTGTATGAAAAGAAGTTTTGAGGTTTTTCTGCTTTTTAATTTTAACCTCAAAGTTTTTTATCAGTTTTATATTAAATAAAAGTTTATAGTCTGTTTCTGTGAGTTGAGTCTCTAACTGTAGTTCATGGGGGGGGGGGTGTCTGTGTGTGACAGTGTGTGTGTGTGTGTCTGTGTGTGTGTGTGTATATGTGTGTGTATGAGTGTGTGTATGAGTGTGTGTACCAAAGGATCATATATGAGATCAATGCAGATCTGATGATGTATAATAATAATATATAAAGTGATTTTCTACAGTAGAGTCTGAATGAAGAGAGGAAGCTGCTGAATCATCAATAAAACCTTTACTGATAGTTTCACAGCGTTACTAATACTTTAACTCTCTAAACGGTTTCTATGGAAACGCAGATGATGAACAGCTGATTACTGAATGTTCCTTTAAACTGTTTTATAACTTTCAAAAGAAGAGAAGTTTTTAATCTTTAAATCAAAGACCTGTATGTGTGTGTGTCTATGTGTGTATGTGTGTGTGTGTCTATGTGTGTGTGTGTGTGTCTATGTGTCTATGTCTATGTGTGTGTCTATGTGTCTATGTGTGTGTCTATGTGTCTATGTGTGTGTCTATGTGTCTGTGTGTGTGTGTCTATGTGTGTGTGTGTCTGTGTGTGTCTATGTGTGTGTGTGTCTGTGTGTCTATGTGTCTATGTGTGTGTGTGTGTGTGTGTGTCTATGTGTGTGTGTGTCTGTGTGTGTGTGTGTCTATGTGTGTGTGTGTCTGTGTGTGTGTGTGTCTGTGTGTGTGTGTGTCTGTGTGTGTCTATGTGTGTGTGTGTCTGTGTGTCTATGTGTGTATGTGTGTATGTGTGTGTGTGTCTATGTGTCTATGTCTATGTGTGTGTCTATGTGTCTATGTGTGTGTGTCTATGTGTGTGTCTATGTGTCTATGTGTGTGTGTCTATATGTGTGTCTATGTGTCTATGTGTGTGTGTATGTGTGTGTCTATGTGTGTGTGTGTCTGTGTGTCTGTGTGTCTATGTGTCTATGTGTGTGTGTGTCTGTGTGTCTATGTGTGTCTATGTGTGTGTCTATGTGTGTATGTGTGTGTGTGTCTATGTGTGTGTGTCTATGTGTGCCTATGTGTGTGTGTGTGTGTGTCTATGTGTGTGTGTCTATGTGTGTCTTTCTATGTGTGTGTGTGTCTATGTGTGTGTGTGACTATGTGTGTGTGTCTTTGTGTGTGTGTGACTATGTGTGTGTGTCTATGTGTGTGTGTGTGTCTGTGTCTATGTGTGTGTGTGTGTCTGTGTCTATGTGTGTGTGTGTCTATGTGTGTGTGTCTGTGTCTATGTGTGTGTGTGTGTGTCTATGTGTGTGTGTGACTATGTGTGTGTGTCTATGTGTGTGTGTGACTATGTGTGTGTCTGTGTCTATGTGTGTGTGTGTCTGTGTGTCTATGTGTGTCTGTGTCTGTGTCTATGTGTGTGTGTGTCTATGTGTGTGTGTGTCTGTGTCTATGTGTGTGTGTGTGTGTCTATGTGTGTGTCTGTGTGTGTCTCTGTGTGTGTGTCTATGTGTGTATGTGTGTGTGTCTATGTGTGTGTGTGTCTATGTGTGTGTGTCTCTGTGTGTGTGTCTATGTGTGTATGTGTGTGTGTCTATGTGTGTGTGTGTCTATGTGTGTGTGTCTATGTGTGTGTGTATATGTGTGTGTGTCTATGTGTGTCTTTCTATGTGTGTGTCTATGTCTATGTGTCTATGTGTGTGTGTGTGTGTCTGTGTGTCTATGTGTGTCTATGTGTGTGTGTGTGTCTGTGTGTCTATGTGTGTGACTATGTGTGTATGTGTCTATGTGTGTGTCTATGTGTGTGTGTGTCTATGTGTGTCTATGTGTGTGTGTGTGTCTATGTGTGTGTCTATGTGTGTGTGTGACTATGTGTGTGTGTCTATGTGTGTGTGTCTATGTGTGTATGTGTGTGTGTGTCTGTGTCTATGTGTGTGTGTGTGTGTGTCTGTGTGTCTATGTGTGTGTCTGTGTGTGTCTATGTGTGTGTGTGTCTGTGTCTATGTGTGTGTGTCTATGTGTGTGTCTGTGTCTATGTGTGTGTGTCTCTGTGTGTGTGTCTATGTGTGTGTGTGTCTATGTGTGTATGTGTCTATGTGTGTGTGTGTCTATGTGTGTGTGTCTATGTGTGTGTCTGTGTCTATGTGTGTGTGTCTCTGTGTGTGTGTCTATGTGTGTGTGTGTCTATGTGTCTATGTGTGTGTGTTTATGTGTGTCTTTCTATGTGTGTGTGTGTCTATGTGTGTGTCTATGTGTGTGTGTCTATGTGTGTGTGTGTGACTATGTGTGTGTGTCTATGTGTGTGTGTGACTATGTGTGTCTGTGTGTCTATGTGTCTATGTGTGTGTGTGTGTGTGTGTCTGTGTCTATGTGTGTATGTGTGTATGTGTGTATGTGTGTGTGTGTCTATGTGTGTGTGTGTCTATGTGTGCCTATGTGTGTGTGTGTGTGTGTGTCTATGTGTGTCTGTGTCTATGTCTATGTGTGTCTGTGTGTCTATGTGTGTGTGTGTGTGTGTGTCTGTGTGTCTATGTGTGTCTATGTGTGTGTCTATGTGTGTATGTGTGTCTATGTGTGTCTGTGTGTCTATGTGTGTGTGTCTATGTGTGTGTGTGTGTGTGTCTATGTGTGTGTCTGTGTCTATGTGTGTGTGTGTGTCTATGTGTGTGTGTGTCTCTGTGTGTGTGTCTGTGTGTGTCTGTGTGTGTTTCTATGTGTGTGTGTGTGTCTCTGTGTCTGTCTCTCTCTCTATGTGTGTGTCTATGTGTGTGTGTCTCTGTGTGTGTGTCTATGTGTGTCTATGTGTGTGTGTGTGTCTATGTGTGTCTTTCTATGTGTGTGTGTGTCTATGTGTGTGTCTATGTGTGTGTGTGACTATGTGTGTGTGTCTATGTGTGTGTGTCTATGTGTGTATGTGTGTGTGTGTCTGTGTCTATGTGTGTGTGTGTGTGTGTCTGTGTGTCTATGTGTGTGTCTGTGTGTGTCTATGTGTGTGTGTGTCTGTGTCTATGTGTGTGTGTCTATGTGTGTGTCTGTGTCTATGTGTGTGTGTCTCTGTGTGTGTGTCTATGTGTGTGTGTGTCTATGTGTGTATGTGTCTATGTGTGTGTGTGTCTATGTGTGTGTGTCTATGTGTGTGTCTGTGTCTATGTGTGTGTGTCTCTGTGTGTGTGTCTATGTGTGTGTGTGTCTATGTGTCTATGTGTGTGTGTTTATGTGTGTCTTTCTATGTGTGTGTGTGTCTATGTGTGTGTCTATGTGTGTGTGT
>NC_084981.1:30793598-30798598 GCF_963691925.1 Scomber scombrus | reverse complement strand
ACATGGGTTCTACTGGTTCTGCTGGGGTTCTACTTTGGTTCTACTGTTTCTACTGTTTCTACTGGGGTTCTACTGGTTCTACTGGGGTTCTACATGGGTTCTACTGTTTCTACTGGGGTTCTACTGGGGTTCTACTTGGGTTCTACATGGGTTCTACTGGTTCTGCTGGGGTTCTACTTTGGTTCTACTGTTTCTACTGGGGTTCTACTGGTTCTACTGGGGTTCTGCTGGTATTGTACTGGTTCTGCTGGTATTGTACTGGTTCTGCTGGTAACTCAGTGTGCTGCCCCCTGCAGGCGGTGCAGCGCTGCGTGAAGCCTACTCGATGTCTTGCATCACAAACGGAGGAACATCTGGACGGAAGAGAGATTCCACATCTGTCACCAGGAAGGAGACGTTGTCATCTGCCGCCAAGAGGTGAACGATTACTGTACATATACATACATATATATATTATATATATATATATATTATATATTATATATATATAAATAAATACATATAGATACATTAATACATATATATATATTATATATAAATATAAATATATATATACAAATACATATAGATACATTAATACATATATATATTATATATAAATATAAATATATATATAAATAAATACATATAGATACATTAATACATATATATATTATATATATTACTATGTATTAGTATATAGATGTGTGTGTATATAGATGTGTGTGTGTGTATAGATGTGTGTAGATAGATGTGTGTGTATATCGATGTGTGTGTAGATAGATGTGTGTATATAGATGTGTGTGTATATAGATGTGTGTATATATAGATGTGTGTGTGTGTATATAGATGTGTGTGTATATAGATGTGTGTGTATATAGATGTGTGTGTATATAGATGTGTGTATATATAGATGTGTGTATATAGATGTGTGTGTATATAGATGTGTGTATATAGATGTGTGTGTGTGTATATAGATGTGTGTGTATAGATGTGTGTGTATATAGATGTGTGTATATAGATGTGTGTATATAGATGTGTGTGTGTGTATATAGATGTGTGTGTATAGATGTGTGTGTATATAGATGTGTGTATATAGATGTGTGTATATAGATGTGTGTATATAGATGTGTGTGTGTGTATATAGATGTGTGTGTATAGATGTGTGTGTATATAGATGTGTGTATATAGATGTGTGTATATAGATGTGTGTATATAGATGTGTGTATATAGATGTGTGTGTATATAGATGTGTGTATATAGATGTGTGTGTGTGTATATAGATGTGTGTGTATAGATGTGTGTGTATATAGATGTGTGTATATAGATGTGTGTGTATATAGATGTGTGTATATAGATGTGTGTGTGTATAGATGTGTGTGTGTATAGATGTGTGTGTGTATATAGATGTGTGTGTGTGTATATAGATGTGTGTGTATATAGATGTGTGTATATAGATGTGTGTGTGTATAGATGTGTGTGTATATAGATGTGTGTGTATATAGATGTGTGTATATAGATGTGTGTGTATATAGATGTGTGTGTGTATAGATGTGTGTATATAGATGTGTGTGTGTATAGATGTGTGTGTGTATAGATGTATGTGTATATAGATGTGTGTGTGTATAGATGTGTGTGTATATAGATGTGTGTGTATATAGATGTGTGTGTGTATAGATGTGTGTGTATATAGATGTGTGTGTGTGTATAGATGTGTGTGTGTATAGATGTGTGTGTATATAGATGTGTGTGTGTATAGATGTGTGTGTGTATAGATGTGTGTGTATATAGATGTGTGTGTGTATAGATGTGTGTGTATATAGATGTGTGTATATAGATGTGTGTGTATATAGATGTGTGTGTGTGTATATAGATGTGTGTGTATATAGATGTGTGTGTGTATAGATGTGTGTATATAGATGTGTGTGTATATAGATGTGTGTGTGTGTATATAGATGTGTGTGTATATAGATGTGTGTATATAGATGTGTGTGTATATAGATGTGTGTGTGTGTATATAGATGTGTGTGTATATAGATGTGTGTGTATGTATCTGATGATTTGCAGCTATAACAAAGACGATCTTCTTCTCATCCAGTCAGTTAACGATCATGGATTGTTTCCAGTTTATTGATCACAGAGCATCAGCTGATCAATCTGATTGATCTCATTAATCATTATTCTCCTGTTATCTTTGACACAGGTTGTCTGATCCGCCCAAGGATAGAATGCAGTAGAGTCAGTAGAGTCTCAGTAGAGTCTGTAGAGTCTCAGCAGAGTCTGTAGAGTCTCAGTAGAGTCTGTAGAGTCTCAGTAGAGTCTGTAGAGTCTGTAGAGTCTTTAGAGTCAGTAGAGTCTGTAGAGTCTCAGTAGAGTCTGTAGAGTCTCAGTAGAGTCTCTGTAGAGTCTTTAGAGTCAGTAGAGTCAGTAGAGTCTGTAGAGTCTCAGTAAAGTCTGTGGAGTCTGTAGAGTCTGTAGAGTCTCTAGAGTCTCTGTAGAGTCTCAGTAGAGTCTGTAGAGTCTGTAGAGTCTGTAGAGTCTGTAGAGTCTGTAGAGTCTGTAGAGTCTGTAGAGTCTGTAGACTCTGTAGAGTCTCTGTAGAGTCTGTAGAGTCTCTGTAGAGTCTGTAGAGTCTGTAGAGTCTGTAGAGTCTGTAGAGTCTCTGTAGAGTCTGTAGAGTCTGTAGAGTCTGTAGAGTCTGTAGAGTCTGTAGAGTCTGTAGAGTCTGTAGAGTCTGTAGAGTCTGTAGAGTCTCAGTAGAGTCTGTGGAGTCTGTAGAGTCTGTAGAGTCTGTAGAGTCTGTAGAGTCTGTAGAGTCTGTAGAGTCTGTAGAGTCTGTAGAGTCTGTAGAGTCTGTAGAGTCTGTAGAGTCTGTAGAGTCTGTAGAGTCTGTAGAGTCTGTAGAGTCTGTAGACTCTGTAGAGTCTCTGTAGAGTCTGTAGAGTCTCTGTAGAGTCTGTAGAGTCTGTAGAGTCTGTAGAGTCTGTAGAGTCTCTGTAGAGTCTGTAGAGTCTGTAGAGTCTGTAGAGTCTGTAGAGTCTGTAGAGTCTGTAGAGTCTGTAGAGTCTCTGTAGAGTCTGTAGAGTCTCTGTAGAGTCTGTAGAGTCTGTAGAGTCTGTAGAGTCTCTGTAGAGTCTGTAGAGTCTCTGTAGAGTCTGTAGAGTCTCATCAGAGTCTTAGTAGAGTCTCTGTAGAGTCTCTGTAGAGTCTGTAGAGTCAATAGAGTCTCTGTAGAGTCTGTAGAGTCTCAGTAGAGTCTCAGTAGAGTCAATAGAGTCTCTGTAGAGTCTCAGTAGAGTCTGTAGAGTCTCAGTAGAGTCTCAGTAGAGTCTCAGTAGAGTCTCAGTAGAGTCTCAGTAGAGTCTCAGTAGAGTCTCAGTAGAGTCTCAGTAGAGTCTCAGTAGAGTCTCAGTAGAGTCTGTAGAGTCTCAGTAGAGTCTGTAGAGTCTCAGTAGAGTCTGTAGAGTCTCAGTAGAGTCTGTAGAGTCTCTGTAGAGTCTCAGTAGAGTCTGTAGAGTCTGTAGAGTCTCTGTAGAGTCTGTAGAGTCTCAGTAGAGTCTGTAGAGTCTCTGTAGAGTCTCAGTAGAGTCTGTAGAGTCTGTAGAGTCTGTAGAGTCTGAAGAGTCTGTAGAGTCTGTAGAGTCTCTGTAGAGTCTCTGTAGAGTCTGTAGAGTCTCAGTAGAGTCTGTAGAGTCTCTGTAGAGTCTCTGTAGAGTCTGTAGAGTCTCAGTAGAGTCTGTAGAGTCTCATCAGAGTCTCAGTAGAGTCTCTGTAGAGTCTCAGTAGAGTCTGTAGAGTCTCAGTAGAGTCTCAGTAGAGTCAATAGAGTCTCTGTAGAGTCTGTAGAGTCTCAGTAGAGTCTCAGTAGAGTCAATAGAGTCTCTGTAGAGTCTCAGTAGAGTCTGTAGAGTCTCAGTAGAGTCTCAGTAGAGTCTGTAGAGTCTCAGTAGAGTCTGTAGAGTCTCAGTAGAGTCTGTAGAGTCTCTGTAGAGTCTCAGTAGAGTCAATAGAGTCTCTGTAGAGTCTCAGTAGAGTCTGTAGAGTCTCAGTAGAGTCTCAGTAGAGTCTCAGTAGAGTCAATAGAGTCTCTGTAGAGTCTCAGTAGAGTCTGTAGAGTCTCACTTCCTGTTTCGTCCACAGTGGAGCAGACAGGAAGAAGGAAGTCATCGGTCAGCGCTCCCCCATGGAGGAGATCCAGGAGAACCCGTCCCCCTCCCCCTCCTCCCCTCACCCCCCCCAGTCCCCCCAGCAGAGGCCGGCCCCCCCCTCCGACAGCAGCAGAGGCCCCGGCCCCCCCAAAAGGTTCACGCCCCCCCCCCCTCCTCCTCCTCCTCAGCTTGCTCCTCTATGCTGGTCTCAGGCTGTCTGTGTTTAACCTGTTCTCCTCCCAGCTTCACCTGAGGACCTCCTGCTGCTCCTCCAACACGCTGCCTCCTCCTTAATAACTCCTCCTCCTCCTGTATAACTCCTCCTCTATAACTCCTCCTTCTCCTTCTCCTCCTCTATAACTCCTCCTCTATAACTCCTTCTACTCCTCTATAACTCCTACTCCTCCTCTATAACTCCTTCTGCTCCTCTATAACTCCTACTCCTCTATAACTCCTTCTACTCCTCTATAACTCCTACTCCTCTATAACTCCTTCTGCTCCTCTATAACTCCTCCTCTATAACTCTTCCTTCTCCTCCTCTATAACTCCTCCTTCTCCTCTATAACTCCTCCTCCTCTATAACTCCTCCTCCTCCTCTATAACTCCTCCTTCTCTTGTATAACTCCTCCTCCTCTATAACTCCTCCTCCTCTATAACTCCTCCTCTATAACTCCTCCTCCTCCTCTATAACTCCTCCTCTATAACTCCTCCTCTATAACCCCTCCTCCTCTATAACTCCTCCTCCTCCTCTATAACTCCTCCTTTATAACTCCTCCTCTATAACTCCTCCTCTATAACTCCTCCTCCTCCTCTATAACGCTTCCTCTGCTCTAACACAACCTTCTTGTTTTTCTTCTTCTCCAACGCCTCCTC
>NC_084981.1:30768598-30791098 GCF_963691925.1 Scomber scombrus | reverse complement strand
GTGTGTAGCAGTGTGTAGCAGTGTGTAGTAGTGTGTAGTATTGTGTAGCAGTGTGTAGTTGTGTGTAGTATTGTGTAGCAGTGTGTAGTAGTGTGTAGCAGTGTGTAGTAGTGTGTAGTAGTGTGTAGCAGTGTGTAGCAGTGTGCATTGTGTAGCAGTGTGTAGTATTGTGTAGCAGTGTTTATTGTGTAGCAGTGTGTAGTAGTGTGTATTGTGTAGCAGTGTGTAGCAGTGTGTAGTAGTGTGTGTTGTGTAGCAGTGTGTAGCAGTGTGTAGTAGTGTGTAGCAGTGTGTAGTAGTGTGTAGTAGTGTAGTTTGTGTGTAGCAGTGTGTAGCAGTGTGTAGTAGTGTGTAGTAGTGTGTAGTAGTGTGTATTGTGTAGCAGTGTGTAGTAGTGTGTAGTAGTGTGTAGTAGTGTGTATTGTGTAGCAGTGTGTAGTAGTGTGTATTGTGTAGCAGTGTGTAGTAGTGTGTATTGTGTAGCAGTGTGTAGTAGTGTGTATTGTGTAGCAGTGTGTAGTAGTGTGTAGTAGTGTGTATTGTGTAGCAGTGTGTAGTAGTGTGTATTGTGTAGCAGTGTGTAGTAGTGTGTATTGTGTAGCAGTGTGTAGCAGTGTGTAGTAGTGTGTATTGTGTAGCAGTGTGTAGTAGTGTGTAGTAGTGTGTATTGTGTAGCAGTGTGTAGCAGTGTGTAGTAGTGTGTAGTAGTGTGTAGTAGTGTGTAGTAGTGTGTATTGTGTAGCAGTGTGTATTGTGTAGCAGTGTGTAGCAGTGTGTAGTAGTGTGTAGCAGTGTGTAGTAGTGTGTAGTAGTGTGTAGTAGTGTGTATTGTGTAGCAGTGTGTAGCAGTGTGTAGCAGTGTGTAGTAGTCTGTATTGTGTAGCAGTGTGTAGTAGTGTGTGTCGCTGAGTGATGATCTCTGTTTTTCAAACCAGCTAAAATGTCGACTCGAGAGAAAAACAGCCAATCAGGTGAGTCCTGCTGAGTCGCCAGCTAGCGGGCTAACATGCTAACATGCTAACAGCACTTCCTGTTTCTGCTCTGGGCCAATCACGTTTCTCTCTCTGCTCTTCGTGGTCAGCTTCGCTCAGGTGATGTCACACCTCTGTGGCCCCGCCTCCTCACCTTGTTTACCTCCATATAAGGTCGAACAGGCGTCTCCATGGTAACGCTAACCTGCCAATGAGGCGAGTTAAACATCAGACATGTGACAACAGACTAAGCTCAGGATTGGACGCTGCGTCAGGTTGGTTAACAGGAAATCAATTAGATCCATTAGATTAATTAGATCCATTAGATTAATTAGATTAATCCGACCAATCAGATGTGAAGGTTTGTTTTTATGGAGGTAAACAACTCAGCAGGTGTTCCTGTCTGTTCTGCTTCACCTGCGTCACATGACTGCATGACATCAGCACGTCCTCACCTGTCCCTCACCTTTCACCTGTCCCTCACCTGTCTCACCTGTCCCTCACCTGTCTCACCTGTCCCTCACCTGTCTCACCTGTCCCTCACCTTTCACCTGTCTCTCACCTGATGTGTGTCCCTGGTTCTGAGTCTGCTCCCACAGCTGACTGTGAGGTGTGTGATCAGCTGACTGTGAGGTGTGTGATCAGCTGACTGAGGTGTGATCAGCTGACTGTGAGGTGTGTGATCAGCTGACTGAGGTGTGATCAGCTGACTGTGAGGTGTGTGTGTGATCAGCTGACTGTGAGGTGTGTGATCAGCTGACTGAGGTGTGATCAGCTGACTGTGAGGTGTGTGATCAGCTGACTGTGAGGTGTGTGATCAGCTGACTGTGAGGTGTGTGATCAGCTGACTGAGGTGTGATCAGCTGACTGTGAGGTATTTGTGTGTTTCAGAGGGAAATCACATCAAGATGTTCATGCGCGGCCGACCGATCACGATGTTCATCCCGTCAGACATCGAGAACTACGAGGACGTTCGCTCAGACCTTCCACCCGAGAGGCTGAAGCTGGAATGGGTGTATCCTTCATTCAGCAGGCAGGGGGCGCTGTGCTCTATAACTACATTATATTTATATCAGCCAGGGGGCGCTGTGCTCTATAACTACATTATATTTATATCAGGCAGGGGGCGCTGTGCTCTATAACTACATTATATTTATATCAGGCAGGGGGCGCTGTGCTCTATAACTATACATTATATTTATATCAGGCAGGGGGCGCTGTGCTCTATAACTACATTATATTTATATCAGGCAGGGGGCGCTGTGCTCTATAACTACATTATATTTATATCAGGCAGGGGGCGCTGTGCTCTATAACTACATTATATTTATATCAGGCAGGGGGCGCTGTGCTCTATAACTACATTATATTTATATCAGGCAGGGGGCGCTGTGCTCTATAACTACACATTATATTTATATCAGGCAGGGGGCGCTGTGCTCTATAACTACATTATATTTATATCAGGCAGGGGGCGCTGTGCTCTATAACTACATTATATTTATATCAGGCAGGGGGCGCTGTGCTCTATAACTACATTATATTTATATCAGGCAGGGGGCGCTGTGCTCTATAACTACATTATATTTATATCAGACAGGGGGCGCTGTGCTCTATAACTATACATTATATTTATATCAGGCAGGGGGCGCTGTGCTCTATAACTACATTATATTTATAGCAGGCAGTGGGCGCTGTGCTCTATAACTACATTATATTTATATCAGGCAGGGGGCGCTGTGCTCTATAACTACATTATATTTATATCAGGCAGGGGGCGCTGTGCTCTATAACTACATTATATTTATATCAGGCAGGGGGCGCTGTGCTCTATAACTACATTATATTTATATCAGGCAGGGGGCGCTGTGCTCTATAACTACATTATATTTATATCAGCCAGGGGGCGCTGTGCTCTATAACTACATTATATTTATATCAGGCAGGGGGCGCTGTGCTCTATAACTATACATTATATTTATATCAGGCAGGGGGCGCTGTGCTCTATAACTACACATTATATTTATATCAGGCAGGGGGCGCTGTGCTCTATAACTACATTATATTTATATCAGGCAGGGGGCGCTGTGCTCTATAACTACATTATATTTATATCAGGCAGGGGGCGCTGTGCTCTATAACTACATTATATTTATATCAGGCAGGGGGCGCTGTGCTCTATAACTACATTATATTTATATCAGGCAGGGGGCGCTGTGCTCTATAACTATACATTATATTTATATCAGACAGGGGGCGCTGTGCTCTATAACTATACATTATATTTATATCAGACAGGGGGCGCTGTGCTCTATAACTATACATTATATTTATATCAGGCAGGGGGCGCTGTGCTCTATAACTATACATTATATTTATATCAGACAGGGGGCGCTGTGCTCTATAACTATACATTATATTTATATCAGGCAGGGGGCGCTGTGCTCTATAACTATACATTATATTTATATCAGACAGGGGGCGCTGTGCTCTATAACTACATTATATTTATATCAGGCAGGGGGCGCTGTGCTCTATAACTACATTATATTTATATCAGGCAGGGGGCGCTGTGCTCTATAACTATACATTATATTTATATCAGGCAGGGGGCGCTGTGCTCTATAACTATACATTATATTTATATCAGGCAGGGGGCGCTGTGCTCTATAACTACATTATATTTATATCAGGCAGGGGGCGCTGTGCTCTATAACTACATTATATTTATATCAGGCAGGGGGCGCTGTGCTCTATAACTATACATTATATTTATATCAGACAGGGGGCGCTGTGCTCTATAACTATACATTATATTTATATCAGGCAGGGGGCGCTGTGCTCTATAACTATACATTATATTTATATCAGGCAGGGGGCGCTGTGCTCTATAACTACATTATATTTATATCAGGCAGGGGGCGCTGTGCTCTATAACTATACATTATATTTATATCAGGCAGGGGGCGCTGTGCTCTATAACTACATTATATTTATATCAGGCAGGGGGCGCTGTGCTCTATAACTACATTATATTTATATCAGACAGGGGGCGCTGTGCTCTATAACTACATTATATTTATATCAGACAGGGGGCGCTGTGCTCTATAACTACATTATATTTATATCAGACAGGGGGCGCTGTGCTCTATAACTACATTATATTTATATCAGGCAGGGGGCGCTGTGCTCTATAACTATACATTATATTTATATCAGGCAGGGGGCGCTGTGCTCTATAACTATACATTATATTTATATCAGGCAGGGGGCGCTGTGCTCTATAACTATACATTATATTTATATCAGGCAGGGGGCGCTGTGCTCTATAACTACATTATATTTATATCAGGCAGGGGGCGCTGTGCTCTATAACTACATTATATTTATATCAGGCAGGGGGCGCTGTGCTCTATAACTATACATTATATTTATATCAGGCAGGGGGCGCTGTGCTCTATAACTACATTATATTTATATCAGGCAGGGGGCGCTGTGCTCTATAACTACATTATATTTATATCAGACAGGGGGCGCTGTGCTCTATAACTATACATTATATTTATATCAGGCAGGGGGCGCTGTGCTCTATAACTACATTATATTTATATCAGGCAGGGGGCGCTGTGCTCTATAACTACATTATATTTATAGCAGGCAGGGGGCGCTGTGCTCTATAACTATACATTATATTTATATCAGGCAGGGGGCGCTGTGCTCTATAACTATACATTATATTTATATCAGGCAGGGGGCGCTGTGCTCTATAACTACATTATATTTATATCAGGCAGGGGGCGCTGTGCTCTATAACTATACATTATATTTATATCAGGCAGGGGGCGCTGTGCTCTATAACTACATTATATTTATATCAGGCAGGGGGCGCTGTGCTCTATAACTACATTATATTTATATCAGGCAGGGGGCGCTGTGCTCTATAACTACATTATATTTATATCAGGCAGGGGGCGCTGTGCTCTATAACTATACATTATATTTATATCAGGCAGGGGGCGCTGTGCTCTATAACTATACATTATATTTATATCAGGCAGGGGGCGCTGTGCTCTATAACTACATTATATTTATATCAGGCAGGGGGCGCTGTGCTCTATAACTATACATTATATTTATATCAGGCAGGGGGCGCTGTGCTCTATAACTACATTATATTTATATCAGGCAGGGGGCGCTGTGCTCTATAACTACATTATATTTATATCAGGCAGGGGGCGCTGTGCTCTATAACTACATTATATTTATATCAGGCAGCAGGAGACAGCTGAGGCTCATCAGTAGATTCCTGAGACCTTCAGTTTATCTTCAGCAGTTTTATTTAGCTCATGAGTAGATCACAGTAGATCACAGTAGATCTATGTAGATTAGTAGAGCCTACCCCCATAGTTGGATTGTCAGTATATCCCAGTATATCCCAGTAGATCCCAGTAGATTCCAGTAGGTCTCAGTATATCCCAGTAGATCCCAGTAGATCCCAGTAGATCCCAGTAGATCCCGGTGCTTCCTTGACCCGTGGCAGGTACGGGTACCGTGGCAGAGACTGCAGAGCCAACGTCTACCTGCTCCCCACCGGAGAGATCGTGTACTTCATCGCGTCCGTCGTGGTGCTGTTTAACTACGAGGAGCGCACGCAGAGACATTACCTGGGACACACCGACTGCGTCAAGTGGTGAGACATGCTGCTCTCTGATTGGCTGCGATGTGGAGCCAGGTGAGTGACATCATCAGCTGATAACTGTGTGTCTCTGTCCATCAGTCTGGCCGTCCATCCGGACAAGATCCGCATCGCTACGGGTCAGATCGCTGGAGTGGACAAGGACGGCCGGGTGAGTACTGCAGTTAGTACTACACAGTACTGCAGTTAGTACTACACAGTACTACACACAGTACTGCAGTTAGTACTACACAGTACTGCAGTTAGTACTACACAGTACTGCAGTTAGTACTACACAGTACTACACACAGTACTGCAGTTAGTACTACACAGTACTACACACAGTACTGCAGTTAGTACTACACAGTACTACACACAGTACTGCAGTTAGTACTACACAGTACTACACACAGTACTGCAGTTAGTACTACACAGTACTGCAGTTAGTACTACACAGTACTGCAGTTAGTACTACACAGTACTACACACAGTACTGCAGTTAGTACTACACAGTACTGCAGTTAGTACTACACAGTACTGCAGTTAGTACTACACAGTACTACACACAGTACTGCAGTTAATACTACACAGTACTACACACAGTACTGCAGTTAGTACTACACACAGTACTGCAGTTAGTACTACACAGTACTGCAGTTAGTACTACACAGTACTGCAGTTAGTACTACACACAGTACTGCAGTTAGTACTACACAGTACTGCAGTTAGTACTACACAGTACTACACACAGTACTGCAGTTAGTACTACACAGTACTACACACAGTACTGCAGTTAGTACTACACAGTACTACACACAGTACTGCAGTTAGTACTACACAGTACTACACACAGTACTGCAGTTAGTACTACACAGTACTGCAGTTAGTACTACACAGTACTGCAGTTAGTACTACACAGTACTACACACAGTACTGCAGTTAGTACTACACAGTACTACACACAGTACTGCAGTTAGTACTACACAGTACTACAGTTAGTACTACACAGTACTACAGTTAGTACTACACAGTACTACACACAGTACTGCAGTTAGTACTACACAGTACTACACACAGTACTGCAGTTAGTACTACACAGTACTACAGTTAGTACTACACAGTACTACAGTTAGTACTACACAGTACTACAGTTAGTACTACACAGTACTGCAGTTAGTACTACACAGTACTATAGTTAGTACTACACAGTACTGCAGTTAGTACTACACAGTACTACACACAGTACTGCAGTTAGTACTACACACACAGTACTGCAGTTAGTACTACACAGTACTACACACAAGTACTACACACAGTACTGCAGTTAGTACTACACAGTACTACACACAAGTACTACACACAGTACTACAGTTAGTACTACACACAGTACTACAGTTAGTACTACACACAGTACTACAGTTAGTACTACACAGTACTACAGTTAGTGTTACACAGTACTGCAGTTAGTACTACACAGTACTACACACAGTACTGCAGTTAGTACTACACAGTACTGCAGTTAGTACTACACAGTACTACACACAAGTACTACACACAGTACTGCAGTTAGTACTACACAGTACTACACACAAGTACTACACACAGTACTACAGTTAGTACTACACAGTACTACACACAGTACTGCAGTTAGTACTACACAGTACTACAGTTAGTACTACACAGTACTACACACAAGTACTACACACAGTACTGCAGTTAGTACTACACAGTACTACACACAAGTACTACACACAGTACTACAGTTAGTACTACACAGTACTACACACAAGTACTACACACAGTACTGCAGTTAGTACTACACAGTACTACACACAGTACTACAGTTAGTACTACACACAGTACTACAGTTAGTACTACACAGTACTACACACAGTACTGCAGTTAGTACTACTCAGTACTACACACAGTACTGCAGTTAGTACTACACACAGTACTACAGTTAGTACTACACAGTACTACACACAGTACTGCAGTTAGTACTACTCAGTACTACACATAATACTGCAGTACTACACACAGAGTACTACACACAGTACTGAAGTAGTACACACAGTACTGAAGTAGTACACATTACAGTACTACTGTGATAAACAGCAGTACTGACCCCCCCCCCCCCCCCCCCAGGCGCTGCAGCCTAACGTCCGGGTCTGGGACAGCGTGAGTCTTTCCACTCTGCAGATCATCGGTTTGGGAACGTTCGAGCGAGGCGTCGGCTCGCTGGCCTTCTCTAAAGCTGTGAGTATGGCCCAGGTGCATCATGGGAACTGTAGTCCACCTGTACTCACATCAGGTCATGTGACTGTTACATAGTAGTCATAGTAACTGACATTAACCTGTCTGTCTGTCTCTACCTGTCTGTCTGTCTCTACCTGTCTGTCTCTACCTGTCTGTCTGTCTCTACCTGTCTGTCTGTCTGTCTCTACCTGTCTGTCTCTACCTGTCTGTCTGTCTCTACCTGTCTGTCTCTACCTGTCTGTCTGTCTCTACCTGTCTGTCTGTCTGTCTCTACCTGTCTGTCTGTCTCTACCTGTCTGTCTCTACCTGTCTGTCTGTCTCTACCTGTCTGTCTGTCTCTACCTGTCTGTCTGTCTGTCTGTCTCTACCTGTCTGTCTGTCTCTACCTGTCTGTCTCTACCTGTCTGTCTGTCTGTCTGTCTCTACCTGTCTGTCTGTCTCTACCTGTCTGTCTCTAACTGTCTGTCTGTCTCTACCTGTCTGTCTGTCTGTCTCTACCTGTCTGTCTGTCTCTACCTGTCTATCTGTCTCTACCTGTCTGTCTGTCTGTCTCTACCTGTCTGTCTGTCTGTCTCTACCTGTCTGTCTGTCTCTACCTGTCTGTCTCTACCTGTCTGTCTGTCTCTACCTGTCTGTCTCTACCTGTCTGTCTGTCTCTACCTGTCTGTCTCTACCTGTCTGTTTGTCTCCACCTGTCTGTCTGTCTCTACCTGTCTGTCTCTACCTGTCTATCTGTCTTTACCTGTCTGTCTGTCTCTACCTGTCTGTCTGTCTGTCTGTCTGTCTCTACCTGTCTGTCTGTCTCTACCTGTCTGTCTCTACCTGTCTGTCTGTCTGTCTGTCTGTCTCTACCTGTCTGTCTCTACCTGTCTGTCTCTACCTGTCTATATGTCTCTACCTGTCTGTCTGTCTGTCTCTACCTGTCTGTCTGTCTCTACCTGTCTGTCTGTCTGTCTGTCTGTCTGTCTCTACCTGTCTGTCTGTCTCTACCTGTCTGTCTGTCTCTACCTGTCTGTCTCTACCTGTCTGTCTCTACCTGTCTGTCTGTCTCTACCTGTCTGTCTCTACCTGTCTATCTGTCTCTACCTGTCTGTCTCTCAGGACTCAGGGCAGCACCTCAGTGTGATTGACGACTGTAACGATCACATGTTGACAGTTTGGGATTGGCAGAAGAAATCAAAGATTGCTGAAATCAAGGTGAGCACACACTCGCTCCACTATACTGATCACTACTGATCACTACTGATCAATACTGATCACTACTGATCACTACTGATCAATACTGATCACTACTGATCACTACTGATCACTACTGATCAATACTGATCAATACTGATCACTACTGATCAATACTGATCACTACTGATCAATACTGATCAATACTGATCACTACTGATCAATACTGATCACTACTGATCAATTCTAACTGGTTCTACCTGGTTCTAACTGGTTCCGTGTCTCTGGTGTGTTGCAGACCACTAACGAGGTGGTCCTGGATGTGGAGTTTCATCCCACGGACCCAAACACCATCGTCACCTGTGGAAAGTCCCACATCTTCTTCTGGACCTGGAGCGGAACCTCGCTGGCCCGTAAGCAGGGCATCTTCGGGGTGAGGACACGTTTCTGTTGGACCTCTGTCAGCGTCTCCATGGCAACGCGTCATGGTTGTCAGCGTCTCCATGGCAACGCGTCATGGTTCTCAGCGTCTCCATGGCAACGCGTCATGGTTGTCAGCGTCTCCATGGCAACGCGTCATGGTTGTCAGCGTCTCCATGGCAACGCGTCATGGTTGTCAGCGTCTCCATGGCAACGCGTCATGGTTGTCAGCGTCTCCATGGCAACGCGTCATGGTTGTCAGCGTATCCATGGCAACGCGTCATGGTTGTCAGCGTCTCCATGGCAACGCGTCATGGTTGTCAGCGTCTCCATGGCAACGCGTCATGGTTGTCAGCGTCTCCATGGCAACGCGTCATGGTTGTCAGCGTCTCCATGGCAACGCGTCATGGTTTTAGTTTAACAGCTTGTTTCTGACTGTAGCCGATTAAACGAGAGCTTCCTGCTGTTCATACTATTAATAACTATTAATAACATCTGTTACTATGAACAAGAGGAACGTGGCTCAGTGATAATAAGTGTTGGTGAGATCATGAATCAATAAATCAGTTAAACTAGATTTAAAAGCAGCATCAGGTTTGTTAAAATGTACATTTAGTATTTTTGTTGGTTTTATATCATTATTCCATTACCTTTATTTAATATAAAGTTATAATGTAAGATCATGCCAAACTAGTTGATATGGTGTTTTATTGACTATTTACTGTTTTTAAGCAAGTTGAATTATTTGGTACAAAGTTTTTTTCTTGACTTGTTTCAGAAATACGAGAAGCCGAAGTTCATCCAGTGTCTGGCCTTCCTGAGCACCGGAGACATCCTGACCGGAGACTCTGGAGGAGTCCTGCTGGTCTGGACCAGGAGCTCTGCAGAGACGCCCACTGGGAAGGGCCCCCGAGGTGAGGGGGGGGGGGGCGGTGAATGGATGAATAGAAGAATAGATGAGCTGCACTCAGCATAAAACTGCTGTGACTCAGAGTTTAACAAGAAAAAACACAGAGAGGGGTGTGTGTGTGTGTGTGTGTGTGTGTGTGTATATAATGGTTTAATGTGACTTCCTGTTGGACTGGTTGAACAGAGTTTCTTGATGCCAACATTTAAACGTTTTTCATGTTCAGACAGAAACAAACAGACGATTATTTAAGCAGCAGATTAAAGTCTCTCACACAGTCTGTTCATATGAAGCTTCAGTCAAATCTTCATCTTCACTGTTTTTAGTAGTAAAGTCTTTGTGTTACTATGGTTACAGCACAGCTCAACAGGAAAACACTAAGAGGGAATCTGATGCTAGAAACACTGTAAATGTGTCAGATATCACTGATATGATTAACTCACACTGATGAAGATCAATAGAAGCTGATCAGATACTTTATAATGACTGAGATCCTCCTGTTCATACTGACTGTTACTGACTGCTGCTGTGATCCAGTCCTCCATTTAAACAGACTATTAAAAGGTAAGTTTATTATGAAGGAGATCTTCTAATAGTCAGAATGAACAGGAGGAACATCTCTACTGTTCATATAGACTCCTGACTGCTGCTTTACACACAGATTAGAAGCATTGTGAACTTTTCCTTCAAGTGAATCTTTCAGTAACATGAAGGGAAACAGCTGCAGATTCAGCACTGAAGCTCAGTCTCCAGTCAAGTGATATATAAATGTAAATGTCATTATATGAATAAGATATATGAGAATAAATGAAAAGGAGGAGTGATTACAGACACTTTACTGTTCATATAGACACCTGACTGCAGCTTTATAATGTTTATTATCAGTTAAACATCAGTCAATCAGTGTCTGCCTCCTGGTGGCCGCTGGAGGAACTGCAGCTAAACCTCACAGTTATAGTCGGTCAGTGTCTGCCTCCTGGTGGCCGCTGGAGGAACTGCAGCTAAACCTCACAGTTATAGTCGGTCAGTGTCTGCCTCCTGGTGGCCGCTGGAGGAACTGCAGCTCAACCTCTCAGTTATAGTCAGTCAGTGTCTGCCTCCTGGTGGCTGCTGGAGGAACTGCAGCTAAACCTCACAGTTATAGTCGGTCAGTGTCTGCCTCCTGGTGGCTGCTGGAGGAACTGCAGCTAAACCTCACAGTTATAGTCAGTCAGTGTCTGCCTCCTGGTGGCCGCTGGAGGAACTGCGGCTAAACCTCACAGTTATAGTCAGTCAGTGTCTGCCTCCTGGTGGCTGCTGGAGGAACTGCAGCTAAACCTTTCAGTTATAGTCAGTCAGTGTTTGCCTCCTGGTGGCCGCTGGAGGAACTGCGGCTAAACCTCACAGTTATAGTCGGTCAGTGTCTGCCTCCTGGTGGCTGCTGGAGGAACTGCAGCTCAACCTCTCAGTTATTATTCCCCCTGCTGGAAGACATCAGTATTACAGCTGTTAATTATTCACTCATTAAAATATGAGTTAATTAGTTCCTGCTGTCAGCTGTGTGTGTGTGTGTCTGTGTGTGTTTGTGTTTGTGTGTGTGTGTGTTTATGTGTGTGTGTCTTTGATTTTGATGGAGGAAATCAAACCTGTTACCTGGAGCCTGTGATGTCATTGTGATGTCATTGTGTGTGCAGCGTTTCAGATCGTGCGGCAGGTCAAAGGTCACGAGGGCAGCGTGTTCTGTATGTGTGAGATGCGGAGCGGCACTCTGCTGACCGGAGGAGGGAAGGACCGTCGCATCGTCCTCTGGGACCACGAGCTGCGGGCGGAGCGGGAGATCGAGGTCACACACACGCTGACATCACACGCTGACATCACACGCTTACATCACACATCACATGACTGACAGGTGGCGTTTCCGCAGGTCCCGGATCAGTACGGAACCATCAGAGCCGTGTCGGAGGGGAAGGGGGACGAGTTCCTGGTCGGGACGTCACGAAACTTCATCTTGAGAGGAACCTTCAACGACGGCTTCACTGTGGAGGTCCAGGTGAGGTCACTGTGACATCACCATGACGTCATCATTATGATGTCACCACTTTGGATGTGTCGTGGTGTGTTCAGGGTCTCTGTAACTCTCTGTCTTGTGATGTGTTCAGGGTCTCTGTAAGTCTCTGTTGTGGTGTGTTCAGGGTCTCTGTAACTCTCTGTCTTGTGATGGGTTCAGGGTCTCTGTAACTCTTTGTCGTGGTGTGTTCAGGGTCTCTGTAACTTTTTGTCGTGGTGTGTTCAGGGTCTCTGTAAGTCTCTGTCTTGTGATGGGTTCAGGGTCTCTGTAACTCTTTGTCGTGGTGTGTTCAGGGTCACACAGACGAGCTGTGGGGGCTGGCGTCTCACCCGACCCGGGACATGTTTCTGACGTGTGCTCAGGACCGGTTGGTGTGCGTCTGGAACTCGACCAATCACAGGCTGCAGTGGAGCCGCACGCTGGAGGTGAGGGGGCGGGGTCACACACTGGAGGTGACTGATGGATGATTGACAGCTGATTGATGGATGATTGACAGCTGTCTGATGGATGATTGACAGCTGACTGATGGATGATTGACAGCTGACTGATGGATGATTGACAGCTGATTGATGGATGATTGACAGCTGTCTGATGGATGATTGACAGCTGATGGATGATTGATGGATGATTGACAGCTCTCTCTCTCTCTCAGGAACATGGACACTGTGCCGACTTCCATCCCAGTGGAGCCGTGGTTGCCATAGGAACACACTCAGGAAAGTCAGTACAGCAACATGATGAAGTTTATTATTCATGTGAACATCACAGTTTAACACTGTGATACTAACACAGTACTACTACTACACAGTACTACTACTACACAATACTACTACTACACAGTACTACTACTACACAATACTACTACTACACAGTACTATTACTACACAGTACTACTACTACACAGTACTACTACTACACAGTACTACTACTACACAATACTACTACTACACAGTACTATTACTACTAAGTACTACTACTACACAGTACTACTACTACACAGTACTATTACTACACAGTACTATTACTACACAGTACTACTACTACACAGTACTACTACTACACAGTACTATTACTACACAGTACTACTACTACACAGTACTATTACTACACAGTACTACTACTACACAGTACTACTACTACACAGTACTACTACTACACAGTACTATTACTACACAGTACTACTACTACACAGTACTATTACTACACAGTACTATAACTACACAGTACTACTACTGCACAGTACTACTACTACACAGTACTACTACTACACAGTACTATTACTACACAGTACTACTACTACACAGTACTATTACTACACAGTACTATAACTACACAGTACTACTACTGCACAGTACTACTACTACACAGTACTACTACTACACAGTACTATTACTACACAGTACTATTACTACTACACAGTACTACTACTACACAGTACTACTACTACACAGTACTATTACTACACAGTACTATTACTACTACACAGTACTACTACTACACAGTACTACTACTACACAGTACTATTACTACTACACAGTACTACTACTACACAGTACTACTACTACACAGTACTATTACTACACAGTACTACTACTACACAGTACTACTACTGCACAGTACTACTACTGCACAGTACTATTACTACACAGTACTACTACTACTACATAGTACTATTACTACACAGTACTACTACTACACAGTACTACTACTACACAGTACTACTACTACACAGTACTACTACTACATAGTACTATTACTACACAGTACTACTACTACACAGTACTATTACTACACAGTACTACTACTACACAGTACTATTACTACACAGTACTACTACTACACAGTACTACTACTACACAGTACTATTACTACACAGTACTACTACTACACAGTACTATTACTACACAGTACTACTACTACACAGTACTACTACTACACAGTACTATTACTACACAGTACTACTACTACACAGTACTACTACTACTACACAGTACTACTACTACACAGTACTACTACTACACAGTACTACTACTACACATGGTGGTTTTTAATAATTAGTCAGTAAACTCTGCATTGTCTGAAAATGTGAACGTTTATTTACAGTTAAAACATTTCACTGTGTTTCAGCTTCTGTCAAACTAAGGGAGCTGTAGGGGCTTCCTGTCTGAGCTTTCAAAATAAAAGCTTTGTTATTGTGTCATGATGTGGTCCAACCTGATCCTGTTCCAGGTGGTACGTTCTGGATGCTGACAGCACCGACCTGGTGGCGATCCACACCGACGGCAACGAGCAGCTGTCTGTCATGCGCTACTCTGAAGGTGAACTACATATCCCATAATGCTCCTCTCCTCAGCTACATATCCCATAATGCTCCTCTCCTCAGCTACATATCCCATAATGCTCCTCTCCTCAACTACATGTCCCATAATGCTCCTCTCCTCAGCTACATATCCCATAATGCTCCTCTCCTCAACTACATGTCCCATAATGCTCCTCTCCTCAGCTACATATCCCATAATGCTCTTCTCCTCAACTACATATCCCATAATGCTCTTCTCCTCAACTACATGTCCCATAATGCTCCTCTCCTCAGCTACATATCCCATAATGCTCTTCTCCTCAACTACATATCCCATAATGCTGTTCTCCTCAACTACATATCCCATAATGCTCCTCTCCTCAACTACATATCCCATAATGCTCCTCTCTTGCAGATGGCTCCCTGCTGGCTGTGGGGTCACATGATAACTTCATCTACCTGTACACAGTGTCAGAGCGAGGACGCAAATACAGCCGCTACGGGAAATGCACAGTACGTAAACATCTGGATCCTACAGGCTCACAGCTGGATGGATGGATGATAGATGATGGATGGATGATGGATGGATGATAATGGATGATGGATGGATGGATGGATGATGGATGAATAGATGATGGATGGATGAATAGATGGATGATGGATGGATGAATAGATGATGGATAGATGATGGATGAATAGATGGTGGATGGATGATGGATTGATGGATGGATGATGGATTGATGGATGGATGATGGATGGATGATGATGGATGGATGGATGATATATGGATGGACGATGGATGAATAGATGATGGATGGATGAATAGATGATGGATGAATAGATGATGGATGGATGATTGATGGATGGATGGATGATGATGGATGGATGAATAGATGATGGATGGATGATGGATGGATAATGGATGGATAGATGGATGATGGATGGAGGGATGATGATGGATGGATGAATAGATGGATGATGGATGGATGATGATGGATGGATGAATAGATGGATGATGGATGGATGAATAGATGGATGATGGATGGATGGATGAATAGATGGATGATGGATGGATGAATAGATGATGGATGAATAGATGATGGATGGATGAATAGAGGATGGATGATGGATGGATGATGGATGGATGATGGATGGATGAATAGATGATGGATGGATGATGGATGGATGAATAGAGGATGGATGATGGATGGATGATGGATGGATGAATAGATGATGGATGGATGAATAGATGGATGATGGATGGATGGATGAATAGATGATGGATGGATGAATAGATGATGGATGATGGATGGATGAATAGATGATGGATGGATGAATAGATGATGGATGGATGATGGATGAATAGATGATGGATGGATGAATAGATGGATGATGGATGGATGATGGATGGATGAATAGATGATGGATGAATTGATGGATGGATGAATAGATGATGGATGGATGAATAGATGATGGATGAATGAAGGATGGATGAATAGATGATGGATGGATGAATAGATGATGGATGATGGATGGATGAATAGATGATGGATGGATGAATAGATGGATGATGGATGGATGAATAGATGATGGTTGAATTGATGGATGGATGATGGATGGATGAATAGATGATGGATGGATGAATAGATGATGGACGAATGAAGGATGGATGAATAGATGATGGATGGATGAATAGATGGATGGATGATGGATGGATGAATAGATGATGGATGGATGATGGATGGATGGATGATGGATGGATGAATAGATGATGGATGGATGATGGATGGATGAATAGATGGATGGATGAATAGATGATGGATGGATGAATAGATGATGGATGGATGAATAGATGATGGATGGATGAATAGATGATGGATGGATGAATAGATGATGGATGGATGATGATGGATGGATGAATAGATGATTGATGGATGAATAGATGATGGATGGATGAATAGATGATGGATGGATGATGGATGGATGGATGAATAGATGATGGATGGATGAATAGATGGCAGACAGATGAACTGATGATCCAGATGTGTTTACAGGGACATTCCAGCTACATCACACATCTGGACTGGTCACCTGACAACAACTTCATCATGTCCAACTCTGGAGACTACGAGATCCTCTACTGTGAGTACTTAATGTAGTACTCTACTGTAGTACTGTAGTACTCTACTGTAGTACTCTACTGTAGTACTCTACTGTAGTACTGTAGTACTCTACTGTAGTACTGTAGTACTCTACTGTAGTACTGTAGTACTTTACTGTAGTACTCTACTGTAGTACTGTAGTACTCTACTGTAGTACTGTAGTACTCTACTGTAGTACTGTAGTACTCTACAGTAGTACTTAATGCAGTAGTAGTACTGTGCAATAACAGTACTGTGTAGTAGTAGTACTGTGCAGTAGTAGTACTGTGCAGTAGTAGTACTGTGTAGTAGTAGTACTGTGCAGTAGTAGTACTGTGTAGTAGTAGTACTGTGCAGTAGTAGTACTGTGTAGTAGTAGTACTGTGCAGTAGTAGTACTGTGTAGTAGTAGTACTGTGCAGTAGTAGTACTGTGTAATAGTAGTACTGTGCAGTAGTAGTACTGTGCAGTAGTAGTACTGTGTAGTAGTAGTACTGTGTAGTAATAATACTGTGTAGTAGTAGTACTGTGTAGTAATAATACTGTGTAGTAGTAGTACTGTGTAGTAATAATACTGTGTAGTAGTAGTACTGTGTAGTAATAATACTGTGTAGTAGTAGTACTGTGTAGTAATAATACTGTGTAGTAGTAGTACTGTGTAGTAGTAGTACTGTGCAGTAGTAGTACTGTGTAGTAGTAGTACTGTGCAGTAGTAGTACTGTGTAGTAGTAGTACTGTGTAGTAATAATACTGTGTAGTAGTAGTACTGTGTAGTAGTAGTACTGTGTAGTAATAATACTGTGTAGTAGTAGTACTGTGTAGTAATAATACTGTGTTTTTAGGGGACGTTCCAAACGGATGTAAACTGATCAGAAATCGTTCGGAGTGTAAAGACATCGACTGGGCGACTTACACCTGCGTGCTGGGATACCACGTGTTCGGTTAGTACACCTGTGTGTGTGTGTGTGTTTCTGTGTGTGTGTGTGTGTGTGTGTTTCTGTGTGTGTGTGTGTTTCTGTGTGTGTGTGTGTAGTTTAACATGTAAATTAACATTTACTTTTATGAATTTGAAGATAAATAATCTTGAAAATGAAGCTAATAAAAGACTCAAAGTTTACATGTCCAAACGTATGTGGACACCCCATGAACCTGTTTCTGTGTGTGTGTGTGTGTGTGTGTGTGTGTGTGTGTGTGTGTCTGTGTCTGTGTTGCAGGTGTGTGGCCGGAGGGATCAGACGGCACTGACATCAACGCTCTGATCAGATCTCACAACAGGAAGGTGATCGCGCTCGCTGACGACTTCTGCAAAGTTCACTTGTTCGCCTATCCGTGCTCCAGAGCCAAGGTGAGTTATTAACGTTAGCTTAACACAGTTACTAACGTTAGCTTAACACAGTTACTAATGTTAACTTTACACAGTTACTAACGTTAACTTTACAGTTACTAACGTTAACACAGTTACTAACGTTAGCTTTACCGAGTTACTAACGTTAACACAGTTACTAACGTTAACTTTACCGAGTTACTAACGTTAAGTTAGCACAGTTACTAACATTAACTTTACACAGTTACTAACGTTAACACAGTTACTAATGTTAACTTTACACAGTTACTAACGTTAACTTTACCGAGTTACTAACATTAACTTTACACAGTTACTAACGTTAACTTTACACAGTTACTAACGTTAACACAGTTACTAATGTTAACTTTACACAGTTACTAACGTTAACTTTACACAGTTACTAACGTTAACTTTACCGAGTTACTAACATTAACTTTACAGTTACTAACGTTAACTTTACACAGTTACTAACGTTAACTTTACACAGTTACTAACGTTAAGTTAGCACAGTTATTAACGTTAACTTTACACAGTTACTAACATTAACTTTACAGTTACTAACGTTAACTTTACACAGTTACTAACGTTAACTTTACACAGTTACTAACGTTAAGTTAGCACAGTTACTAACGTTAGCTTAACACAGTTACTAACGTTAGCTTAACACAGTTACTAATGTTAACTTTACACAGTTACTAACGTTAGCTTAACACAGTTACTAATGTTAACTTTACACAGTTACTAACGTTAACTTTACAGTTACTAACGTTAACTTTACACAGTTACTAACGTTAACTTTACAGTTACTAACGTTAACTTTACAGTTACTAACGTTAAGTTAGCACAGTTACTAACATTAACTTTACACAGTTACTAACGTTAACACAGTTACTAATGTTAACTTTACACAGTTACTAACGTTAACTTTACCGAGTTACTAACATTAACTTTACACAGTTACTAACGTTAACACAGTTACTAACGTTAACTTTACACAGTTACTAACATTAACTTTACACAGTTACTAACGTTAACACAGTTACTAATGTTAACTTTACACAGTTACTAACGTTAACTTTACACAGTTACTAACGTTAAGTTAGCACAGTTACTAACGTTAGCTTAACACAGTTACTAACGTTAGCTTAACACAGTTACTAATGTTAACTTTACACAGTTACTAACGTTAACTTTACAGTTACTAACGTTAACTTTACACAGTTACTAACGTTAACTTTACAGTTACTAACGTTAACTTTACAGTTACTAACGTTAACTTTACAGTTACTAACGTTAACTTTACACAGTTACTAACGTTAACTTTACCGAGTTACTAACGTTAAGTTAGCACAGTGACTAACGTTAACTTTACAGTTACTAACGTTAAGTTTACACAGTGACTAACGTTAACTTTACAGTTACTAACGTTAACTTTACACAGTTACTAACGTTAACTTTACAGTTACTAACGTTAACTTTACACAGTTACTAACGTTAACTTTACACAGTGACTAACGTTAACTTTACAGTTACTAACGTTAAGTTAGCACAGTTACTAACGTTAACTTTACACAGTTACTAACGTTAACTTTACAGTTACTAACGTTAACTTTACCGAGTTACTAACATTAACTTTACAGTTACTAACGTTAACTTTACAGTTACTAACGTTCATTTTACAGTTACTAACGTTAACTTTACCGAGTTACTAACATTAACTTTACAGTTACTAACGTTAACTTTACAGTTACTAACGTTCATTTTACAGTTACTAACGTTAACTTTACAGTTACTAACGTTAACTTTACACAGTTACTAACGTTAACTTTACAGTTACTAACGTTAACTTTACAGTTACTAACGTTCATTTTACAGTTACTAACGTTAACTTTACAGTTACTAACGTTCATTTTACAGTTACTAACGTTAACTTTACAGTTATCATTAAACATTGATCATGTCAATAATCAATAATCACTACGTGTGTCTCCAGGCTCCCAGCCATAAGTACAGCGCCCACAGCAGTCATGTGACCAACGTCAGCTTCCTGTTTAACGACAGTCACCTGGTCTCGACGGGCGGGAAGGACACGAGCATCATGCAATGGCGTCTGGTGGAGAAGTCGTCTCTGTCTCTGGCTGACGGCCTCCTCTCTAACTCCGCCCCCCGCAGGGTGGACCCTGTCTTCACTCCGCCCCCTCCCGCAACAACAGCCACACCCACCGAGGAACCCGCCCCTCCCCCAACAGCCAATGGGACCCAAGAATGTTCCCCAGAAACCCCGCCCCCCACAGAGTTAGACCCACCCCCCTCAGAGCTAACCCCACCTCGTTCAGAGTCCACTCCGCCCCCCTCCGACAGCACAGTGAGTCTGAAGGACAGCCTGGACCCGAGTGACGACACAGCCACGCCCAGCGATGAGGGGCTGCCCCCCCTAACCCCCCCCTCATAGAGGCCATTGCTCAGTGTGTGTGTGTGTGTGTGTGTGTGTGTTAGTCTATCTTTGTGAGGACCAGGTTTAGATCTTCAGTATGAGGAACAGTTTGAGTTTTAGACTTAAGGTGTGAGGACGTTTGCATTGTGAGGACGTCTGTGCATTGTGAGGACGTCTGTGCATTGTGAGGACGTTTGCATTGTGAGGACGTTTGCGCATTGTGAGGACGTTTGCATTGTGAGGACGTTTGCATTGTGAGGACGTTTGCGCATTGTGAGGACGTCTGTGCATTGTGAGGACGTTTGCATTGTGAGGACGTTTGCATTGTGAGGACGTTTGCATTGTGAGGACGTTTCCGCATTGTGAGGATGTCTGTGCATATTTGAGGACGTTTGCATTGTGAGGACGTCTGTGCATTGTGAGGACGTTTTGTCGGTCCTCACTTTGGCTGTTTGAGGGTTCAGGTTTGGTTTTGAGGTCAGAGGTTGAGTTTGGTATCGGGGGCGAAGGTCCTCACAAGGATAGAAGTACAAACACAGGAGTGTGTGTGTGGTTGTGGCTGGGGGGGGGTGAACCTGCAGCCACAGCCACATCTTTTCTCAACAATCAGCTGTTAGAATAAAGGGGATGTCACAGTTTTAAACACCTGGAGAGTTAAACGCTGATTTACCTGCGCAGAGACTGGAGGAGGAAACGTTACCTGTCACACCTAAAATCTCTGTCGTTGGTTTCAAAACGTCGCCATGGTGTCCAGATGTTTAGTAGCTGAGCAGAGGACAGGTAGGGACACCTGAGCCAGGTGTGGCAGGTCCTCAGGTTCCCTCCTCCAATGAGAGCAGAGCAGTTAACAGGAAGTGTCAGAGAGAACCTGCAAGTCTTAAATGTTTTAAATTAGGTTAAAAAAATCTAATCAAAGTTTTATTGCTGTGTTATTGATTATTGATTATTGTTTTTTAACAATCAAAGGAAACGTTTGAAATGCTGCGAAGAGTCTGAACAAATTAAAGCAGGTGAAAGACTCCTTCATTCCACCCAGTTTGCCATGCTTTTATTTTGTTAAGCTCAGACAACTCAAGACTTCCTGGCGGTGTTTCATAATAAAAGCCATTTGGAAAGAGATGGTATGGTGGAAGGCTTTTAATGCTAAACTTGCAGGAAGGATGTACTACAGAAAACGAACGAGAGAGAACAGAAATAAAAAGTGAAAGAGGAAAGGAAGGAAACAGTAATGTCCGACAGCTGCAGGTTTCTCAGCAGCAGCAGCAGGTGTGTCGGCTGCAGCAGCAGCAAGTGTGTCGGCTGCAGCAGCAGCAGGTGTGTCGGCTGCAGCAGCAGGTGTGTCGGCAGCAGCAGCAGCAGGTGTGTCGGCTGCAGCAGCAGCAGGTGTGTCGGCTGCAGCAGCAGCAGGTGTGTCGGCTGCAGCAGCAGCAGGTGTGTCGGCTGCAGCAGCAGCAGGTGTGTCGGCTGCAGCAGCAGCAGATACATAGGCTGCAGGTTTCTCTGCAGCAGCTTCAGGTCTGTCTGTATATACTGCGGATATCTGTGTGTATATTTCTGGTCACCACCAGGGGGCGGCGGCTCCTACTCTGTAAAACATTCAGATTAAAAAATAATTTTCAACAGTTAGCCAATCAGGTGAGATGATTCAATCTGCCCTCATCTGATTGGCTGATTTTTAGGACTCAGTGAATGAATGCTGAAGATGTTTTTGTGTCTTCGTCTCTTCTGGACCATTTCTGTTCAAAACGTTTCTGAATGTCAGGATGATGTCATTCTTTTAGGGGGGGGGGGGGGGGGGTCTTGTTCTTGCCTTTTTAATAGTCATCTGTC
>NC_084981.1:30741098-30761098 GCF_963691925.1 Scomber scombrus | reverse complement strand
TTTTACTAATCAATCAATAATCTATAAGTGTGTTGTTGGAGGGAAATCAATAGTTACCTCTTACTGTAATAATGAGATAATGGTGATGTCATTCATATTTCCCATCAGTATGTTAATAAACTGGGAACATGTATTGATCACCTGGTTATTGATTAGTGTGTTTTTGACTTAAATCTGATCAGTATTGATCAAATATCTGATCTGTAGTCGCTTCGTAAATCACACAGATGATTGATTACATCATCATCTGTGTACCATGTGATACAGGTGTGTGTACCATATGATACAGGTGTGTGTACCAGGTGATACAGGTGTGTGTACCATATGATACAGGTGTGTGTACCAGGTGATACAGGTGTGTGTACCATGGGATACAGGTGTGTGTACCATGGGATACAGGTGTGTGTACCATATGATACAGGTGTGTGTACCATGTGATACAGGTGTGTGTACCAGGTGATACAGGTGTGTGTACCATGGGATACAGGTGTGTGTACCATGGGACACAGGTGTGTGTACCATGGGATACAGGTGTGTGTACCATGGGACACAGGTGTGTGTACCATGGGATACAGGTGTGTGTACCATGGGACACAGGTGTGTGTACCATGGGATACAGGTGTGTGTACCATGGGATACAGGTGTGTGTACCATGGGATACAGGTGTGTGTACCATGGGACACAGGTGTGTGTACCATGGGATACAGGTGTGTGTACCATGGGACACAGGTGTGTGTACCATGGGATACAGGTGTGTGTACCAGGTGATACAGGTGTGTGTACCATGGGATACAGGTGTGTGTACCATGGGACACAGGTGTGTGTACCAGGTGATACAGGTGTGTGTACCAGGTGATACAGGTGTGTGTACCATGGGACACAGGTGTGTGTACCATGGGATACAGGTGTGTGTACCAGGGGACACAGGTGTGTGTACCATGGGATACAGGTGTGTGTACCATGGGATACAGGTGTGTGTACCAGGTGATACAGGTGTGATGTGTACCAGGTGATACAGGTGTGTTTACCAGGTGATACAGGTGTGTGTACCAGGTGATACAGGTGTGTGTACCATGTGATACAGGTGTGTGTACCATATGATACAGGTGTGTGTACCATGGGATACAGGTGTGTGTACCATGGGATACAGGTGTGTGTACCATGGGATACAGGTGTGTGTACCAGGTGATACAGGTGTGTGTACCAGGTGATACAGGTGTGTGTACCAGGTGATACAGGTGTGTGTACCAGGTGATACAGGTGTGATGTGTACCATGTGATACAGGTGATGGAGGGGGCGGAGTCCAGCAGGTATGTGGCCCAGCTGAAGGCGGAGTTTGACAGCTGTGACTCAACGTGTTCTGGTTTCCTGGACCGGCTGGAGCTGACGGAGCTCTGCAGGAAGCTGCAGCTGGACGCTCACCTGCCGCTGCTGCTGGACACGCTGCTGGGAGGACGCTCCTACGCCCGGGTAACTACACGCTAACTACACACTAAATACACACCAACTACAGTATAACTACACGCTAACTACACACTAAATACACACTCACTACACGCTAACTACACACTAAATACACACTAAATACACACCAACTACAGTATAACTACACGCTAACTACACACTAAATACACACTCACTACACGCTAACTACACACTAAATACACACTAAATACACACCAACTACCGTATAACTACACGCTAACTACACACTAAATACACACTAAATACAGTATAACTACACGCTAACTACACACTAAATACACACCAACTACAGTATAACTACACGCTAACTACACACTAAATACACACCAACTACAGTATAACTACACGCTAACTACACACTAAATACACACCAACTACAGTATAACTACACGCTAACTACACACTAAATACACACCAACTACAGTATAACTACACGCTAACTACACACTAAATACACACTCACTACATGCTAACTACACACTAAATACACACTAAATACACACCAACTACCGTATAACTACACGCTAACTACACACTAAATACACACTAAATACACACCAACTACCGTATAACTTCACACTAACTACACACCAACTACCGTATAACTTCACACTAACTACACACCAACTACCGTATAACTTCACACTAACTACACGCTAACTACAGTATAACTACACACTAAATACACACTAAATACACACCAACTACAGTATAACTTCACACTAACTACACACTAACTACACACTCACTACACGCTAACTACAGTATAACTACACACTAACTACACGCTAACTACAGTATAACTACACGCTAACTACATGCTACACGCTAACTACACGCTACATGCAAACTACAGGCTAACTAGGTTAACACACAGTAACGTGTGTGTGATTTTCAGGTGAACTTTGAGGAGTTTAAGGACGGCTTCGTGGCCGTTCTCTCTCGTTCTCTGGACTTCAGCACGTCAGAGGACGACAGCAGCTACCTGCAGCCAGGTGAGACACATCAGCTGATCAGCTGATCACCTGATCACCTTCTTTAAAATTACAGCTGATTTATTCACGATGAACGTAGACGCTAAGACGTCTTCTCCTCCTTTCCTCCTCCTTCTTCTCCTTCTTCTCCTCCTTCTCCTCCTCCTCCTCCTCCTTCTTCTCCTTCTTCTCCTCCTTCTCCTTCTTCTCCTTCTCCTTCTTTTCCTCCTTCTCCTTCTTCTCCTTCTCCTTCTTCAGTGGTGCCGGAGGAGGTGAAGCCAAAGTTTGTGAAGGGAACGAAGCGTTATGGCCGCCGCTCTCGTCCCGACAGCCAATCAGACGCTGCGCTGACCTGTGACTCTGAGGATTCGCCGCCGTCTCGAACCGAGGCGTCTGATTCGTCCCCGGCCGGCGTCCGCAGGGCCAAACTGAGACGGTCCACGTCTCTGGAGAGCGTCGAGGTGAGCGTCCAATCACAGAGCTGTTTCCATGGCAACACCAGCTGACTGTGATGGAGGAGGACGGTCAATCAGCTGATCAATATTCAGCAGATGATGTCACCACTCAGTCTCTGACCTCTGACCTCTGAACCTCCGTCACTTTCAGGATTATTTTACTGTCATAAAATAAAAAACTAAATATCTTTATATATAAATATTTATATTATAATTTATATGTAAAATATACAGAAACACTGCTGCATGTTTTACGTTATATTAAATACAGTTATTAGCAATACAATTATTATTATTGTTATATTATAAAATAATCATTATAAAACAGGTTGCATTAATATTAGATTAAAAATCACAATATAATATAAATCATATATTATTATTATTATTATTATTATTTCCACACAGTCTTTGTAGAATCAGCAGCTTTAAAACTGAAGAAAAAAGATGATATATTATGAAATATTATCATCTCATTAAAGTTAATGAGGAGCCAACAGGAAGTCTGTACTGAGCACGCTCTGTAACACACACACACACACACACACACACACACACACACACACACACACACACACACACACACACACACACACACACACACAGTCTGAATAAAGCTCATTGTATGTCTCTGCTGGGCGAGGTTCATCTCAAATATCCAGACGGCTGCAGTCAAATACCTGAGGGAGGAGGAGGGAGGAGGAGGAAGGAAGGAGGAGAGAAGAGGAGGAGGAGGAGGAGGAGGAGAGAAGAGGAGGAGGAGGAGGAGAAGAAAAGACAAGGAGGAGGAGAAGGAGGAGAGAAGAGGAGAAGGAGAGAAGAGGAGGAGAGTAGTAAGCAGGGGAGGTCTGGTGGTTTTGGTGAGCTGGGAGGTTTCAGGAAGTGGGTTTGTGAGGAATGTGTCTGCTGGCAGACAGAGAAAGAGAGAGAGAGAGAGAGAGAGAGAGAGACACAAAGAGAGAGAGAGACAGAGAGAGAGAGACAGAGAGAGAGAGAGAGAGAGAAAGAGGGAGAGACAGACAGAGAGAGAGAGAGAGAGACAGAGAGAGAGAGAGACAGAGAGAGAGAGAGAGACACATAGAGAGAGAGACAGAGAGAGAGAGAGAGAGACAGAGAGAGAGAGAGAGACAGACAGAGAGAGAGAGAGACACACATAGAGAGAGAGAGAGACAGAGAGAGAGAGAGAGAGAGACACATAGAGAGAGACAGAGAGAGAGAGAGAGAGAGACACATAGAGAGAGAGACAGAGAGAGAGAGACAGAGAGAGACAGAGGGAGAGACACATAGAGAGAGACAGAGAGAGAGAGAGAGAGAGAGACACATAGAGAGAGACAGAGAGAGAGACACATAGAGAGAGAGACAGAGAGAGAGAGACAGAGAGAGAGAGAGAGAGAGAGAGAGAGACAGAGAGAGAGAGATAGAGAGAGAGAGAGAGACAGAGAGAGAGAGATAGAGAGAGAGAGAGAGACAGAGAGAGAGAGAGGGAGAGAGAGTTTAGTTTGTTTGGAAACTTTAAAACATAAACTATAAATAATAACTTTAACATTGTTCACTCATCCTGTCTGATCCTCACTGTCACTGGAATATTTACAAGATGCAGAAAGATCGAGTGAAGAGCTGACTGCAGCAGTTATACAACACTGATCATTATTTAATACACAACCACACACACACACACACACACACACACACACACACACACACACACACACACACACACACACACACACACACTCACTCAGGCAGCAGTTCATTATTTGAGGACTAACCACAGATTTCAGTCACAGGTTCATTTTCCCACAAACGTTCAGTCAGAGCAGCTTTAAGCTCTTTAGCGTGACAACTGGGGTCTATACACTGAACACACACACACACACACACACTCACACACACACACACAAACACATATACCCCCATAAACACACACACACACACACTTTGTTCAGTCTAACAGAAGTAATGATCGCTCAGGAATTCCTTCTGATCACTGTTTGGTTTGTTGGCATTAATGCACACACATACACACACACACACACACACACACACACACATACACACACACACATACACACACACACACACACACACACACACACACACACACACACACACACAGGTCTCTCTATAGTTGTGAGGACCTTCATATAACACTCACAGCTCATTGTCTTTATATAAGTTAGAATGAACTCCTTATTTTTAAAGCTCTTTTTTTGACAGTTGATTCACATGTTAAGGCGTCACTGTGTGTGTGTTATGCTTAGTGTATAATAATAAATATCATATATCTGATCTTATATTCATCACTCAGTCAGACGTCAGGATTTTAGTGACATTTAAGTGAATCTCACTCTGACCTCCATGTTTAATCTGCAGAGCCTGAAGTCTGACGAAGAGGCAGGAAGTCCCAAGAGCATCCCGCCAGACTGTCAGAGTAAAGGTACGCTACAGTCAAACCTGCACCATCAATCATCAATACACATCCACATTGATTACAGCTGATGAGTTCAGGGACCACAGGAGCTTTGACCTCCAGAGTCTCATTAATAGAAGCAGAGTCTGTTTGATTAAACTGAAAGTATTCAATCTGCTTTTATTCACTTTTTAATTTGAACCTTCATCATGTTCATGTTCATGACGTCATCTCTTAAAATGTGTTTAAACTTTGAGCTGCAGGAGGTCAGGAGGAGGAGGAGGAGCAGCAGGGAGGAAGAGGAGGGGCAGTAGGAGGAGCAAGAGGAGGAGGAGGAGCCTTCGAGCCCGGCCTGCAGGAGCTGGACGTGCTGGACAACAGAGTCAGCCTCAGAGACTTCCAGAAAGTTCTGTGTGGCTCCGCCCCCGTCTCCTGCTCCACCCCCGTTAGAGGCGCCGACCTGCAGAGGGCGCCACCGCACACGCGCAGACACTCCGACCTGCAGAGGGCGCCACCGCACACGCTAAGACACTCCGACCTGCAGAGGGCGCCACCGCACACGCGCAGACACTCCGACCTGCAGAGGGCGCCACCGCACACGCTCAGACACTCCGACCTGCAGAGGGCGCCACACACGGTGATTATACTGCAGACAGCAGTGGGGGGGGGGGGGGGGTGGGGGGGCTGGTGGAGTTTGTGGTTGTACTGTGAGATGTGTCGATCGTTTGTGTGCTGCAGAGCTGCTGAAACATCACAGACACAGTAAACATAATAGACAACAGTTATGAGTGAAGGAGTCTCATCTGTCTGAGTTCACCTGAACTCATCATGAGCCTCTGCATCAGCTGATACTCATCTGTCCAATCAGGTGGGCGGAGCTCAGTCAGGTGACTACAGGTGAACAGGTGACTACAGGTGACTACAGGTGAACAGGTGACTACAGGTGACTACAGGTGAACAGGTGACTACAGGTATAATTCATCATGAGCTTCACATCAGGTCTGATGTCAGGCTGTGGTTTGTTAACGTGGGTGAAGACAGAGAGGACGAGCTACTACTACACACAGGTGATCTACTGCTTCACACAGTGCACTCATCTCTGCTTCACTGCAGCTTCACTGCGACACTGCAGCTTCACTGCATCACTGCAGCTTCACTGCATCACTGCAGCTTCACTGCATCACTGCAGCTTCACTGCATCACTGCAGCTTCACTGCAGCTTCACTGCAGCTTCACTGCAGCTTCACTGAATCACTGCAGCTTCGCTGCAGCTTCACTGAATCACTGCAGCTTCACTGCAGCTTCACTGAATCACTGCAGCTTCGCTGCGACACTGCAGCTTCACTGCATCACTGCAGCTTCACTGCAGATTCGCGGCATCACTGCAGCTTCACTGCGACACTGCAGCTTCACTGCAGCTTCACTGAATCACTGCAGCTTCGCTGCATCTTCAATGCATCACTCCTCTTTCGCTGTATGTTAGCTGTAACAGCAGACTGAGGTCAGATCATGTGATGAGTGTTTGTAGCTCTGAGACCCGGCGGCTCTGAGCAGCTAATCCAGATTAAATGTTGCAACAACAGACGTTTATGAGACCGTGAGAGACCTGCAGAGTTACTCTCTCTGGTCTCTGATGCGGACTCTCTCTGGTCTCTGATGCGGACTCTCTCTGGTCTCTGATGCGGACTCTCTGTGGTCTCTGATGCGGACTCTCTCTGGTCTCTGATGTGGACTCTCTCTGGTCTCTGATGCGGACTCTTTGTGGTCTCTGATGTGGACTCTTTGTGGTCTCTGATGTGGACTCTCTCTGGTCTCTGATGTGGACTCTCTCTGGTCTCTGATGCAGGCTCAGGTGCTGTTAGAGGAGCGCTCGGTCCGCTCCACCTCTCCCTCCCTGCTGACGGCCACCGTGGGGCAGAAGGTTCTCAGCCGGCTGGACGACGGATCAGGATGTACGAGTCCCGACAGAGTCATCGGCCTCTGGACCGAGGAGGGGATCCGCAACAGCCGGGACATCCTGCAGGTGAGTCTGGACCAGGACCAGAACCTCACTAGATCAGAATTTAGGAGTTCTAGAAATGTCTAAATTGAGTTTGGTTAAAATGATTTGTTCAGATGGAGCACCAGGACAGAAACTGGATCAGCTGATTAAGTTTTCAATCCATCAATCAATCAATCAATCAATCAATCTTCCACATCACAACAGAAGTTATCTCCAGAGCCGGTCGACTGAACTCTGAGCCTGAGTCTAGATGTTTAACTCCGTGCTGCAGTTTTCCCCCCAGGTGGGAAACTACCTGCAGCATCATGTAGATATTCTCTCTAAATGGATTAAAAGCAGAAATTTGATGCTGGAAGTTATTCATACGTTTATTTTCACATTTTAACCCTTTAAATTTAAACTAAACCACATGGACACTAAACACCTCACTGACCCGTATAACACCTGGACCACTGCAGTCTCCCAACAGACCTCTATGAGCAGAGAGACGAGCATGAGGGTCCTGATCCACAGCTCAGTCCATCATGTGAAATTAAACCTGAAGAGTTCGGTTTAGACCTGCTCTATGTGTGAAGAGCCTTGAGATGACTTTGTTGTGATTTGGCGCTTTATAAATAAAGATTTATTGATTGATTGATGTGAGGACCCCCAGCAGTCTAAGCCTATAACAGTATAAACTAGGAGCTGGTCCCGTCTACTCTGAACCACAGAGAGGGTAAACAGGGTCCTGATGGTCTGGGTGTGTGTGTCCCTGCAGACTCTGGACTTCTCTCTGGAGGAGCGTCTCAGTCTGGCAGATCTCACTCTGGCTCTGGACAACGAGCTGCTGGTCAGTGGAAACGGCATCCAGCAGGCGGCGCTGATCTCCTACAAGAACGAGCTCCAGCACCTGCAGTGAGTTTCAGACCCTGACCCATCCTTCAGTCACTGACCCATCCTTCAGTCACTGACCCATCCTTCACACACTGACCCATCCTTCACACACTGACCCATCCTTCAGTCACTGACCCATCCTTCAGTCACTGACCCATCCTTCACACACTGACCCATCCTTCACACACTGACCCATCCTTCAGTCACTGACCCATCCTTCACACACTGACCCATCCTTCAGTCACTGACCCATCCTTCACACACTGACCCATCCTTCAGTCACCGACCCATCCTTCACACACTGACCCATCCTTCACACACTGACCCATCCTTCAGTCACTGACCCATCCTTCACACACTGACCCATCCTTCACACACTGACCCATCCTTCACACACTGACCCATCCTTCAGTCACTGACCCATCCTTCAGTCACCGACCCATCCTTCAGTCACTGACCCATCCTTCAGTCACTGACCCATCCTTCACACACTGACCCATCCTTCACACACTGACCCATCCTTCACACACTGACCCATCCTTCAGTCACTGACCCATCCTTCAGTCACCGACCCATCCTTCAGTCACCGACCCATCCTTCAGACCCTGACCCATCCTTCAGTCACCGACCCATCCTTCAGTCACCGACCCATCCTTCAGTCACTGACCCATCCTTCACACACTGACCCATCCTTCAGTCACTGACCCATCCTTCAGTCACCGACCCATCCTTCAGTCACTGACCCATCCTTCAATCACTGACCCATCCTTCAAACACTGACCCATCCTTCAGTCACTGACCCATCCTTCAGTCACTGACCCATCCTTCACACACTGACCCATCCTTCAGTCACTGACCCATCCTTCAGTCACTGACCCATCCTTCAGTCACTGACCCATCCTTCGAACACTGACCCATCCTTCAGTCACTGACCCATCCTTCAGACCCTGACCCATCCTTCAGTCACTGACCCATCCTTCACACACTGACCCATCCTTCAGTCACTGACCCATCCTTTAGTCACTAACCCATCCTTCAGTCACTGACCCATCCTTCACACACTGACCCATCCTTCAGTCACTGACCCATCCTTCAGTCACTGACCCATCCTTCACACACTGACCCATCCTTAGGACACTGACCCATCCTTCAGTCACTGACCCATCCTTCAGTCACTGACCCATCCTTCACACACTGACCCATCCTTCAGTCACTGACCCATCCTTCAGTCACTGACCCATCCTTCACACACTGACCCATCCTTCAGTCACTGACCCATCCTTCAGTCACTAACCCATCCTTCAGTCACTGACCCATCCTTCAATCACTGACCCATCCTTCACACACTGACCCATCCTTCAGTCACTGACCCATCCTTCAGTCACTGACCCATCCTTCAGTCACCGACCCATCCTTCAGTCACTGACCCATCCTTCACACACAGACCCATCCTTCAGTCACTGACCCATCCTTCACACACTGACCCATCCTTCAGTCACCGACCCATCCTTCAGTCACTGACCCATCCTTCAATCACTGACCCATCCTTCAAACACTGACCCATCCTTCAGTCACTGACCCATCCTTCAGTCACTGACCCATCCTTCACACACTGACCCATCCTTCAGTCACTGACCCATCCTTCAGTCACTGACCCATCCTTCAGTCACTGACCCATCCTTCACACACTGACCCATCCTTCAGTCACTGACCCATCCTTCAGTCACTGACCCATCCTTCAGTCACTGACCCATCCTTCAGTCACTGACCCATCCTTCAGTCACTGACCCATCCTTCAGTCACTGACCCATCCTTCACACACTGACCCATCCTTCAGTCACTGACCCATCCTTCACACACTGACCCATCCTTCAGTCACTGACCCATCCTTCAGTCACTGACCCATCCTTCACACACTGACCCATCCTTCAGTCACTGACCCATCCTTCAGACCCTGACCCATCCTTCAGTCACTGACCCATCCTTCACACACTGACCCATCCTTCACACACTGACCCATCCTTCACACACTGACCCATCCTTCAGTCACTGACCCATCCTTCAGTCACTGACCCATCCTTCAGTCACTGACCCATCCTTCACACACTGACCCATCCTTCAGTCACTGACCCATCCTTCAGTCACTGACCCATCCTTCAGTCACTGACCCATCCTTCAGTCACTGACCCATCCTTCAGTCACTGACCCATCCTTCACACACTGACCCATCCTTCAGCCACTGACCCATCCTTCACACACTGACCCATCCTTCAGTCACTGACCCATCCTTCAGTCACTAACCCATCCTTCAGTCACTGACCCATCCTTCAGTCACTAACCCATCCTTCACACACTGACCCATCCTTCAGCCACTGACCCATCCTTCACACACTGACCCATCCTTCAGTCACTGACCCATCCTTCAGTCACTAACCCATCCTTCAATCACTGACCCATCCTTCAGTCACTGACCCATCCTTCACACACTGACCCATCCTTCAGTCACCGACCCATCCTTCACACACTGACCCATCCTTCAGTCACTGACCCATCCTTCACACACTGACCCATCCTTCAGTCACCGACCCATCCTTCAGTCACTGACCCATCGTGTGTGTGTGTGTGTGTGTGTGTGTGTGTGTGTGTGTGTGTGTGTGTGTGTGTGTGTGAAGGGTGGCAGCAGAGCAGGCCTGCAGGGAGAGGGATAAGGTGAAGTCAGATCTGGATCTGGCCGACCAGAGAAACCTGCAGCTGGTCCGAGAGGTGGACGACCGGCACGCCAGCATGGAAACCCTGAACCAGAGCAGGATCAGGTCTTTATTTTTATTTTTTTATTTTATTTAATAAATGTATTTATAAAAGATGATTCATTCATGTTTCAGCTTCATGAAAACAGCTGCTCTGTGTTAACGAGCTGCTCTGTGATTGGCAGGGACCTGGAGCAGGACTTCCGTGATAGGCTGACGGCTCTGCGCAGTCAGTCTGAGCAGGAGAGCGAGGCGCTGCTGCAGCAGGTGGAGAGAGAGCGCAGCACCCTGCAGGAGGAGCTGCAGCTGCTCAGAGTGCAGGAGGCGCAGCTACAGGAGGAGCTCTGCAGCGCCGCACAGGTGTGACTGCTGCTGTTAACACTGCTGCTGTTAACACTGCTGCTGTTAACACTGAACACTGCTGCTTTTAACTCTGCTGCTGTTAACTCTGCTGCTGTTAACACTGCTGCTGTTAACACTGAACACTGCTGCTGTTAACTCTGCTGCTGTTAACACTGCTGCTGTTAACACTGAACACTGCTGCTGTTAACTCAGCTGCTGTTAACTCTGCTGCTGTTAACACTGAACTCTGCTGCTGTTAACACTGAACACTGCTGCTGTTAACACTGCTGCTGTTAACACTGAACTCTGCTGCTGTTAACACTGAACACTGCTGCTGTTAACACTGCTGCTGTTAACACTGCTGCTGTTAACACTGAACACTGCTGCTGTTAACACTGCTGCTGTTAACTCTGCTGCTGTTAACACTGCTGCTGTTAACACTGAACACTGCTGCTGTTAACACTGAACACTGCTGCTGTTAACTCTGCTGCTGTTAACACTGAACACTGCTGCTGTTAACACAGCTGCTGTTAACTCTGCTGCTGTTAACTCTGCTGCTGTTAACACTGAACACTGCTGCTGTTAACTCTGCTGCTGTTAACACTGCTGCTGGTATTAACATGTTTTGTGTGTTCAGGATAACGGTCGTCTGGAGGATGAACTCAGTGCTGTGAAGCTCAAACTGGCTGAAGCTCAGAGTTCAGTGACCAGACTGCAGAGAGACCTGGACCAGCTGCTGCAGGACAAGGTACACACTGCGATACACACTGCGATACACACTGCAATACACACTGCAATACACACTGCAGTACACACTGCAATACACACTGTAATACACACTGTAATACACACTGTGTGGAACCCTGAGGAACCCTGAGGAACCCTCATTACTAACAGTTACTGTGGTCATGTTTCTGCGTGTCTGCTGGTTGTGATGCCCCCTGGTGGACACAGTCTGTTACTGCAGTTATAACTGGAATATAAACCAGTTATACAGCAAATTATATACTGGTGGAGTAGTGTCTGTGTGTGTGTGTGTGTGTGTCTCACAGTAACACACACAGTAACACACAGTAACACACACACACACACACACACACACACACACACACACACACAGTGGTGTAAGGTAACTCGTCTCCTTGATAAATTATTGATGAAAGTTTCTTGTGTGACTTTGTTTCGTTCTTCGTCTCTTTGCTCCGACTGCAGAAGACTTTTTATTTTTCAGCTCATTGATTATTGACTGACTGATTGGTTGATTGATTGGTTGGTTGGTTGACTGATTAACAGCTTTGAACCAATCAGTGTTGTTCTGTGTGACAGTTTGGCAGCTTGGATCCGGCCGGCGCTGGTCTGAGTCACGAGGAGCGATTCACAGAACTGATCAGAGAGTACGAGCTGCGCTGCCGGGTAAGAAACTACCTGCTGCTCAAATATAAACATGTTTTATACACATATACACACATATATATATATGTGTGTATATGTGTATATGTATGAAGGAAGAGAAACACAGTGAATATGAAGCAGAGCAGCTGTAATAACAACGTATAGATCATATGTTTAGTTTAAAGTTGATCAAACAGGTTTTATGTAACAGCATCTCAGTGATGTGACAGAGAAACAATGAATGGAGTTGTAATGTCTGTTTCTGTCTGTGTACCTGAACGCCTCGTGTTGCTTGGACAGAACATCAAGGTGAGCTCACCTGAGGACAGGTACGAGTCAGCTGATGAGTTTCTGACGTCGGCTCTTAGTTCTGTTGTAAAGTTAACGCATCATTCCTGCCTACATTACCCACAGTGCACCTGGAGCACGCAACCCCAGATTACTGTCTGTGACATCATCAATAACATCACCAGTGACATCATCAGCTCCTTCTCCAGGCTTTATAGTATTTTTTGTTAGTTAGCCAGAGAAAGTGTGTGAGCAGGTCAGACAGGAACTGAAATCCAGTTTGTGATGATCTTATGATGTCACCTTCACCCTGACCATCTGATTGGATTATGTGATCAATACTGTGTGTGTGTGTGTGTTTGTGTGTGTGTGATGTTTCAGGAGCTGCGGGACAGAAACGATGAGCTGAGCTCAGAGTTGGAGCTGCTGAAGAGTCAGAAGAGCGACAAGAAGACCCGACGCTCCGACACGCTGAGCTGGAAACAACAACAACAACAACACTGTGATAACACCGAGTCTGACTCTGGTAACACACACACACACACACACACACACTGACACACACACACACACCCACACACACACACACACACACACACTGACACACACACACACCCACACACACACACACACACACACACCCACACACACACACACACACACACACACACTGACACACACACACACACACACAGTTATAAATGTTTAAAAGTTTGAAGCTGATTAAACTCACTGGAATCAATAATAAAATCAGTTTTTTCTCTTCTGTCACTTTAAGACTTTAATTAAAGTTAAAAAATAAAATAAATAAATAAAAATATAAAAAAGTAAAACCTGCAGCATAAATCCAGATGTGTGTAAAATCTGTGCAGAGAAACTCAAAGTTTAATGCTGGAAATGAGAAAGTAACAGTAGTGTGTGTGTGTGTGTGTGTGCAGTAACGTATTTCTGACAGCAGGTGGAGCCACTTCACTGCTTTAAATAACAGTTATCACTTTGTGTCCAGTTCTCTGTTAGAGGTTTAACATTAAGTTCAGTTAAATTAAGCTTAGAGGTATACCAAGCATTGTTTCTAACACATAAGAGTCTGTGTGTGTGTGTGTGTGTGTGTGTGTGTGTGTGTGTGTGTGTGTGTGTGTGTGTGTGTGTATGTATGTGTGTGTATGTATGTGTGTGTACTAAATATCACTGAAATGAGAGGATAAAACACACCTCAGTGAGCTGGAGACACTGTGATGAACAAAATCACACAAACACACACTGTCCTTCCTGAGCAGAGATGGGATGGCACACACACACACACACAGTAACACACAGAGACACACACACACACACACACACACACACACACACACACACACACACACACAGTATTGATGACATGATCCAATCAGATGGTCAGGGTGAAAGTGACATCATGAGAACATCACAAACTGGCTTTTAGTTCCTGTCTGACCTGTTCAGGTAACAGAGGAGGAAACGCCCACACACACACACACACACACACACACACACACACACACACACAGTAACACACAGTAACACACACACACATACAGTCTCATCATGTCTCTCAGTGAGTTTCTGCTTTGTGTTTCTGTCTCAGACTCAGTTTGTTTCTACTTAAGTTAAATGATCAATAATCTGTGTGTGTGTATGTGTGTATTTGTGTGTTTCAGACGACTCAGACATGCAGCGCAGCTCGTCTCCTCGGGTCAGGAAGAAGCTGCAGCCGGCTGATAAAACAGGTGAAAAACACACACACCTGCACACGGGGGATGGACACAATAATGTGAACACCCAGTTGTGTGTATGTATGTATGTGTGTGTTTGTGTGTTTGTGTTAGGATGATTTCAAAGTCAAGTTTGTTGCTCTGATCAGCTCCTCTCAGACAGATTCAACAATCTATAAAGAGTTCAGACTGTCTGACGTATCTGACTGTTGATGTGTCTGACTGTTGGTGTGTGTCTGACTGCTGGTGTGTCTGACTGTTGGTGTGTCTGACTGTTGGTGTGTCTGACTGTTGATGTGTCTGACTGTTGGTGTGTCTGACTGTTGGTGTGTCTGACTGTTGGTGTGTGTCTGACCGTTGATGTGTCTGACTGTTGATGTGTCTGACTGTTGGTGTGTGTCTGACTGTTGGTGTCTGACTGTTGATGTGTCTGACTGTTGGTGTGTCTGACTGTTGGTGTGTGTCTGACTGTTGGTGTGTCTGACTGTTGATGTGTCTGACTGTTGGTGTGTTTGACTGTTGGTGTGTCTGACTGTTGGTGTGTGTCTGACTGTTGTCTGACTGTTGGTGTGTGTCTAACTGTTGGTGTGTCTGACTGTTGGTGTGTCTGACTGTTGGTGTGTGTCTAACTGTTGGTGTGTCTGACCGTTGATGTGTCTGACTGTTGGTGTGTCTGACTGTTGGTGTGTCTGACTGTTGGTGTGTGTCTGACTGTTGTCTGACTGTTGGTGTGTGTCTGACTGTTGGTGTGTGTCTGACTGTTAATGTGTGTCTGACTGTTGGTGTGTCTGACTGTTGGTGTGTCTGACTGTTGGTGTGTGTCTAACTGTTGGTGTGTCTGACTGTTGGTGTGTCTGACTGTTGGTGTGTCTGACTGTTGGTGTGTGTCTAACTGTTGGTGTGTCTGACTGTTGGTGTGTGTCTGACTGTTGGTGTGTGTCTGACTGTTAATGTGTGTCTGACTGTTGATGTGTCTGACTGTTGATGTGTCTGACTGTTGGTGTGTGTCTAACTGTTGGTGTGTCTGACTGTTGGTGTGTCTGACTGTTGATGTGTGTCTGACTGTTGGTGTGTGTCTAACTGTTGGTGTGTGTCTAACTGTTGGTGTGTCTGACTGTTGGTGTGTGTCTAACTGTTGGTGTCTGACTGTTGGTGTGTCTGACTGTTGGTGTGTGTCTGACTGTTGGTGTGTCTGACTGTTGGTGTGTCTGACTGTTGTCTGACTGTTGCAGCTCTATCCTCATTGGACGGTGTCTCTGGTCCGTCAGTCAGTATCCAGACTGAACTGGCTCTGGAGCAGCTGAAGCAGAAACACAAGCAGGAGCTGCAGCAGCTGCACATCCAGCTGGAGACTCAGGTACATTATATTATATTATATTATATTATATTATATTATATTATATTACATTATATTATATTACATTATATTATATTATATTACATTACATTACGTTACATTATATTATATTACATCCAGCTGGAGACTCAGGTACGTTATATTATATTATATTATATTATATTATATTACATTATATTATATTACATTACATTATATTATATTATATTACATTATATTATATTACATTACATTATATTATATTACATTACATTATATTATATTACATTACATTATATTAGATTACATTATATTACATTACATTACATTATATTATATTATATTACGTTACATTATATTATATTACATTACATTACATTACATTATATTATATTATATTACATTACATTACGTTACATTATATTATATTATATCCAGCTGGAGACTATAATATATATTATTATATTATAACTGGTCCAGGTGAACTACTACGAGCGCAGTCAGGAGCTGATGAAGCAGAGCATGGAGGTGGAACGCAAAGACATCTGTTCGGCCTTCAAGGTAAACAACCAACCAATCAATAATCATTAAAACAGCAGCAAAGTTAATCACAACTATTGTTTTATAGTTAATTAAATGTACAATAATGTGTTGGGATCAAACTGAAGGTTCCTTCTTATCACACATCAACAATAAAAGTATAGAATATAAAACTGCTCATGTTAAATGTGTCAAATTTAAGTTTAATTAGCTTCAGAAATCCTGAAGCTTTGTGAAACTCTGTCATCAACAAATAATAAATAGTGTAATAAAAGAAGTTTTCCATAATATCTAACAGCTGGAGATCAGTGAGCTGGAGGAGCAGAAAGCTGCAGCCGAGCAGCAGGTGAAGCAGCTGAAGGAGGTGATGGAGAAACTGCAGACTCAGATCCAACATGGAGGAGGAGGAGGAGGAAGGTGGAGCTCTGAGCAGGAGCGCCGGTGAGGAAGAAGACCGTTACCTTACCTTCAGCTTCACCTGAGTCATGGTGTTTCAGCTCATCGACTAACTTTACTGTTAAGAGCTTCACACTCATGTTTTAACTGGAAGAACATTTATTTAGTGGATTAAAGTGATTAGAGTAAACGTAATATGTAGAACAATTGTATTCCATTACCTTTATTTAATATAAAGTTATAATGTAAGATCATGCCAAACTAGTTGATACGGTGTTTTATTGACTATTTACTGTTTTTAAGCAAGTTGAATTATTTGGTACAAAGTTTTTATGGTTACACCACTTAGACATTTTTACCATAATCCTCTAATATATTCTCTCTAAATGGATTAAAAGCAGAAATTTGATGCTGGGTCCACAAAAAAAGAATGTGTGAAGTTATTCATACGTTTAGTTTCATGTTTTAACCCTTTAAATTTAAACTAAACCTCATGGACACTAAACAGAATCATATCTATAACATTAAAGTGACCCAGCTGTTAGAAGCTTCCAGATGTTTTTTTTGAAATGTCGACTGTGACTCTGTCGTGTTCCCAGCATGCAACGGGAGCGCGCCGAGCTGGAGCAGAACTTTGCCCGAGAGCTCAGTAACCTGGTGCAGAGGCTGAGCAGCGAGAAGGATCAGCTGGAGGCTGAGCTCAGGCTGCAGATGGACCAGGAGCTGCTGCTGGTCAGGTGAGTGCTGACATCACTGCTGGTTAAAGGGCAAAGGTTAAAGGGCAAAGGTTAAAGGTTAAAGGTCAGGTAGAGTTCAGGTGAGACTAGCTGTTTGATTAGTGGAGTCTGGAACATGTCAGGTGGAGTTTGAGTGTTTGGTGTGTAACTGTAAGCAGGGAGGAGGCGCAGGAGGAGGCGCAGCAGCAGCTCTCTCACATGAAGCTGCAGCACGCCGACGCTCAGCAGCGCCTCCTGCAGGAGCTGCAGGAGCAGAGAGCATTCTGGGAGAACCGGCTCGTCCAATCAGAGCAGGAGAAGCTCCAGAGGGAGGAGCAGACCCGGATCTGCTCCGAGTTCTCCACAGAGAGGAGGAGGAGGAAGGAGGAGCAGCAGGAACTCATACACACCTCCTCCCTCAGCATCAGCCAATCAGAAGCCTCCTACCTGATCCCAGAGAGGAGCTGTGTAGAGGAGCAGCTGCAGGAGGAGGAGCAGCAGGAGGAGCAGCAGCAGCAGGAGCAGCTGCAGGAAGAGCAGCAGCAGGAGGCCAAAGACCAGACCATCAGTGCGCTGCGATGTGAGCTGGAGGTCCTGCAGGAGGCCACGAGGAGTAAGGAGGGGCGCGTCTCCAGACTCACTGCTGAGCTGGACTCCATGAGAACGGACCGGGCCCGACTGATCCAGGACCTGAAGGAGCAGGCCATGGCTGTGGATCACCTGCGGCTGGAGCTGGACTCCGTCTCAGAGGAGCTGAGCAGGAGGAGGAGCGCCGAGGAGAGTCTGCAGGAGGTTCTGAGGCAGGAGCAGACCAGGACCCGGCAGCTCCGGTCCGGTCTGCAGGAGGAGAGGGAGGAGGTGGTCCGCCTGAGCCAGGAGGTGCAGAGCTACACCCGTCTGGTCAACCAGCTCTCCACTCAGATCGTAGAGATGGAGGAGGAGATCACCTCCCTCAGAGATCACCTCCGAGACCTCAGCGCTCAGCTCAACGACACCGCGGACCTGGTTCTGGACCTGCGCACACAGCTCAACTCCAGGAGCGGCGAGGCGAACCGGCTCCGAGACGCCGGCGAGGTCCGGCTGCTGCAGCGAGCCCTGCAGGACTCCAGGGACCAGCTGAGGAGCACGGAGGAGGACTTTGAGCGGGAGAAGAGGAGGATGACGCAGCAGCTGCTGGAGCTGGAGACGCTGGTTCTGGATCTGGAGGAGGTGATGGACCCGTCCAGTCCTCACAGGTTTGTGGAGCATGAGACCGGCTCCACCCAACGCTCATTCACTAACTGCTGCTCACTGAGGAATGCTTTAACATGTCATCTCTAACCCAATCACACCTGCATGAGCCCGTTAGTCTGATTCCTGTTTAAACTTCATCTGATGATTAAAGAACAGTAACAGAACCTCACTGAATGACTGTCAGCATGTTCTTATAGAAGAAGAAGAGAAGAGAAAGATTCATGATGATTCAATCTGAATAAACTTATATTCAGTTCTATGTGGAAGCACGTCCAATAAAAAGCAGTGATACTAACAGTCTGACCTTCTTCTATCCTCCTGCTGCTGCTCTCCATCATCTCTCCATCATCTCTGCTCTCCATCATCTCTCCATCATCTCTGCTCTCCATCATCTCTGCTCTCTATCATCTCTGCTCTCTATCATCTCTGCGCTCCATCATCTCTGCTCTCTATCATCTCTCCATCATCTCTTCATCATCTCTGCTCTCCATCATCTCTCCATCATCTCTTCATCATCTCTGCTCTCCATCATCTCTCCATCATCTCTGCTCTCCATCATCTCTGCTCTCCATCATCTCTCCATCATCTCTCCATCATCTCTGCTCTCCATCATCTCTGCTCTCCATCATCTCTGCTCTCTATCATCTCTGCTCTCCATCATCTCTCCATCATCTCTCCATCATCTCTGCTCTCCATCATCTCTGCTCTCCATCATCTCTGCTCTCTATCATCTCTCCATCATCTCTGCTCTCCATCATCTCTGCTCTCTATCATCTCTGCTCTCCATCATCTCTGCTCTCCATCATCTCTGCTCTCCATCATCTCTCCATCATCTCTCCATCATCTCTGCTCTCCATCATCTCTGCTCTCCATCATCTCTGCTCTCTATCATCTCTGCTCTCCATCATCTCTGCTCTCTATCATCTCTGCTCTCTATCATCTCTGCTCTCTATCATCTCTCCATCATCTCTGCTCTCCATCATCTCTGCTCTCTATCATCTCTGCTCTCCATCATCTCTGCTCTCTATCATCTCTGCTCTCTATCATCTCTGCTCTCTATCATCTCTTCATCATCTC
>NC_084981.1:30728598-30736098 GCF_963691925.1 Scomber scombrus | reverse complement strand
CCCAATGGCTCCCAGCAGAGACCCTGGTACCCCAAACTCCCACAACACCTCCCACAAGGTCCCCTGAGGGACACGGTCCTAAGCCTTCTCCAGGTCCACACAGCACATGTAGACTGGATGTGTGAACTCCCATGACCCCTCCATAACCCCTCCATAACCCCTCCAGGATCCCTGCAGGGTGAAGAGCTGGTCCACTGTTCCACGGCCAGAATCCACATCGCTGCTCCTGAATCAGGTTCAACAACCAGCCGGAGCCTTTCAACAGCAGCTTCTCCTGGAGGCTGAGTACTGTGATCCCTGATAGTTGGAGCCTCCGGTCTGCCAGTCCATGGGTCCCTGTCCCTCCATGACAGCCCCACAATGTCCAGAACCTTCAGCATCAGGATGACCCTCCTGATGCTGGATCATGGTGTTTGTTATGATCCATGGCTAGCAGTCCAGTTGCTTCAGTTTGAGATGTTTGATTTTTTCTTTTTTAGAAAAATGAAAATAAAGTGAAAGAGTCCTGTAGGGACGGTCTGTGCTCTCAGCTCAGTGTCCTGGTCTTCCTCCCTGCAGGTGCAGCAGCTGCAGGAGCTGCAGACTCGGCTGCAGAAGGAGCAGAGGAGGAGTCAGCAGCTGGAGGAGGCGCTGAGGCTGCAGGCCCAACAGAGCTGCTCCCAGATCAGCATCAAGCAGGTAAACATGAGGCCGGAGCACCATCAGTGGGTCAGTGGGGGGCGCCACAGGGGTCCAGAGTCTCAGTGATGTCACACTGCACGTATCTGAGCCTCAGAGCTGCTCATTCAGCTGTTCTTCCTGTGATGTGTTCAGGGTCAGCACTCAGCTGTTCTTCACTTCCTGTGATGTGTTCAGGGTCAGCACTCAGCTGTTCTTCCTGTGATGTGTTCAGGGTCAGCACTCAGCTGTTCTTCACTTCCTGTGATGTGTTCAGGGTCAGTACTCAGCTGTTCTTCCTGTGATGTGTTCAGAGTCAGCACTCAGCTGTTCTTCACTTCCTGTGATGTGTTCAGGGTCAGCACTCAGCTGTTCTTCACTTCCTGTGATGTGTTCAGAGTCAGCACTCAGCTGTTCTTCACTTCCTGTGATGTGTTCAGGGTCAGCATTCAGCTGTTCTTCACTTCCTGTGATGTGTTCAGAGTCAGCACTCAGCTGTTCTTCACTTCCTGTGATGTGTTCAGAGTCAGCACTCCGCTGTTCTTCACTTCCTGTGATGTGTTCAGGGTCAGCACTCAGCTGTTCTTCCTGTGATGTGTTCAGGGTCAGTACTCAGCTGTTCTTCCTGTGATGTATTCAGGGTCAGTACGAGAAGGCGGTGGCGGCTCTGCAGCAGAGGATGGACGAGCTGGAGGCCAAACTGAAGGCGGTTCGGGTGGTGCTGCAGGAGAAGGTGGAGCAGCTGAAAGAGCAGGTCAGTGAGACGGTCCCTGAACACACCTGTCCTCCTGTCCTCACACACCTGTCCTCACACACCTGTCCTCCTGTCCTCACACACCTGTCCTCACACACCTGTCCCATCTCTCACTGTCCCGTCTGTCTCATCCTCAGATGGTGAAGAACAGGAAGTTGAGCATGCAGCTGCAGGAAGTGTACGTTGAGACGGGTCAGCTGATGAAGGCGCTGCAGGTCACCGAGCAGCGCCAGAAACATGCAGAGAAGAAGAACTTCCTGCTGGAGGAGAAGATGACCGCGCTGAACAACGTGCTGCGAGACGTCGTCCAGGCGGCGCTCGCTACCTAGGACCCCCCCCCCCCCCGAGACACCTGGTGGAGCTTCAGGTTCAGATTTAAACATTGTCTCTGTGAATATTCAGCAGCTCTGAAACTGTAAATAGTTTTTTTTGTGTTCACATTAATTTGTCCACACCTAAAACTCTACAAACACATTTTTAACAGAAACAAATTCAGCAGCGACTTCCTGTGAAGAAGGAAATGAAAGTTACACCTGCAGCATCGATGACATCACAGCTGCTTTGGAGCCAATCACAGCCCAGTATTCAGCTCCCAGCAGAGCTTCATGTTGAATCAGCTGATCATCGGCCAATCAGATCAGTTTATAATAGTAGATGCTGAGTTTTTTTTTTTTTTTACATTGAAACGTGTTGAAGTCACTTTTTAATTATGACTGTTTATTATGAAGCTGGAAAGAAGTTTTTATTTACTGTTAATACTTTTATCAATCATGTATCTGATCACTTGTCACCATCCTCAGCTGTAAAGTCTGTTAAACTGCTTCTGTGACTTTAAGCATCGCTGTGTTTTTATATATATTTTTATTTTTATGTCATAAAAGAAAAACTTATTTTTAATGAGTTTCAGTTTGTTTCTTCCTCAGAGTGAGACTTCCTCCTTGTTCCTTAATTATCACTGTTTTAACATCTGAGTATGGCTCATCTGGTCCTGCCGTCTTAGCAACGCGTCATCTGGACCCGTCATCATAGCAACGCGTCACCTGGACCCGTCGTCATAGCAACGCGTCACCTGGTCCTGTTGTCTTAGCAACGCGTCATCTGGACCCGTCGTCATAGCAACGCATCACCTGGTCCTGTTGTCTTAGCAACGCGTCACCTGGTCCTGTTGTCATAGCAACGAGTCACCTGGACCCGTCGTCTTAGCAACGCGTCACCTGGTCCTGTTGTCATAGCAACGCGTCTCAAACATGAAGGATCTTTATTATAATGACGAGACACAAACAAACGTTTACAAAAAGAAATCTTTAATTTTTATATCAGACATTAAAAATCAAACAGGAATCAATAATCAATAAACTGATGGATCAGGACACGACGTGCTCCAACACGCCCTGACGGATCAGCTGCTCACATTTCCACCGCGGCAGGAAGTGCTGCAGAGGGAGAGAGAGAGAAGCGTTACCATGACAACGAGCTGACAGAGAGGAAGAGGAGGAGGTGATGATGAAGATGAAGTTCTGACCTGACTGTTCTTCTTCAGCAGGATCACCGTCCCGTCATCGATCTCAAACTCTCCGTGATCCTTCAAACACCTCACCTGCAACGTTTATTATTATTATAACTTTATTAATTATAACTTTATTAATTATAGCTTTATTTATTATAACTTTATTAATTATAACTTTATTAATTATAACTTTATTAATTATAACTTTATTTACTATAACTTTATTTATTATAACTTTATTAATTATAACTTTATTAATTATAACTTTATTAATTATAACTTTATTTACTATAACTTTATTTATTATAACTTTATTTATTATAACTTTATTAATTATAACTTTATTTATTATAACTTTATTTATTATAACTTTATTTATTATAACTTTATTAATTATAACTTTATTTATTATAACTTTATTTATTATAACTTTATTAATTATAAACTAACTTTAATTCAGTTTTATTTTCATCAAACAGCTGATTGGACATTTTGAAATAAGATTTTAGCCGTTGCCGTGACGACAGCAGTCTGCTCTCACCTCGATGTAAAGACTCTTGGGTGGTTTCATGTCCTGAGTGATGTCCAGTCCATCGCCCCCCCCCACAGACCTCATGAAGGAGGCCAGAGACTTCTTATACTGGCTGAACCACTGCAGCTACACACACACACACACACACACACACACACACACACACACACACACACACACACACACACACACACACACACACACACACACACACACACACACACACACACACACACACACACACACACACACACACACACACACACACAGTATAAAAACAGCAGCACAACGTTAGTGGAATTTGTCCATAATGAGGTCGGTACCATATAAAGTACCGACCTCCGTAGTGATGTCACTTCCTGTAGCAGTGATGTCACTCACCTCCTCGGCACACATGTGGAATCGAACGTTAGCGGGCAGAACGCTGCCGTACTCCCAACGTAGAGCTCTGATCCTCAGCAGCCGGTCGTACCTGCACAGTCACATGACCACAGCTCAGGGGTGTGTGTGTGTGTATTACAGGTGTGTGTGTGTGTGTGTGTGTATTACAGGTGTGTGTGTGTGTGTGTGTGTATTACAGGTGTGTGTGTGTGTGTGTTTTACAGGTGTGTGTGTGTGTGTATTACAGGTGTGTGTGTGTGTGTGTGTATTACAGGTGTGTGTATTACAGGTGTGTGTGTGTGTATTACAGGTGTGTGTATTACAGGTGTGTGTGTGTAGGTGTGTGTGTGTGTGTATTACAGGTGTGTGTGTGTGTAGGTGTGTGTGTGTGTGTGTGTGTGTGTATTACAGGTGTGTGTGTGTGTATTACAGGTAAGCGGTGATGCAGCGCTGGTTCCTCAGCAGGCAGCAGTGTCTCAGTTTGATAGAAGGAATCAGGTCAGATCGACCAGTTTTCGCCTCGTTGCTGAAACACAAACAATAAATTACATTAATGCTGCAGCTTAGTTCTGTTCTAATGTAAACAAGTTATACACTGTGTGTGTGTGTGTGTATGTATGTGTGTGTGTGTGTATATGTGTGTGTGTGTGTATATGTGTATATGTATGTGTGTGTGTGTGTGTGTGTATCTTGCTGAGGACTCACACATCAGTCTGGTTCTGTTCATAAAGAGATTCCATCTCCTGCAGAACCTGCCTCAGCCCGTCCTCCTGAAACACAAACATTCACTGTTCAATATTAAGTCAGGAAAATATTAATGTTTATTATGTTTAATGACTGATTAACTGACTGACTGATTAACTGACTGACTGACTGATTAACTGACTGATTAACTGATTGACTGACTGATTAACTGACTGACTGATTAACTGACTGACTGACTGATTAACTGACTGACTGACTGATTAACTGACTGATTGACTGATTAACTGACTGACTGACTGATTAACTGACTGACTGACTAATTAACTGACTGACTGATTAACTGACTGATTAACTGACTGACTGATTAACTGACTGATTAACTAACTGACTGACTGACTGATTAACTGACTGATTGACTGATTAACTGACTGACTGATTAACTGACTGACTGACTGATTAACTGACTGACTGATTAACTGACTGACTGATTAACTGACTGATTGACTGATTAACTGACTGACTGATTAACTAACTGACTGACTGATTAACTGACTGACTGATTAACTGACTGACTGATTAACTGACTGACTGACTGATTAACTGACTGATTAACTGACATATATATATATATATACATATACATATATATATATATATATATATATATATATATATACATATACATATATATATATATATATATATACATATATACATACATATATACATATATATATATATATATATATATATATATATATACATATATACATACATATATATATATATACATATATACATACATATATATATATATATATATATATATATATATATATATAACTGAGCATTAAATCAAATGATGTCGTCATGAGGGGAGAATGTGTTTATTATACTGTAAAACAATAAATTCACCTGTGTATAAAACTATTTATTTCAATGCCTGAAACATTAATGTAAACAACATTAATGTAAACAACATTAATGTAAACAACATTAATGTAAACAACATTAATGTAAACAACATTAGCAGCATATTAACTTACTGTAGCTGCTTCTGTCACGTGACACTAAACTAAGCAAATAAACAGTAAACAGTTTGAATCACTATGGCGGGAAAGATGATTACTGTTGCATCTGCTGCTCTGAGCCTCGGTAACAGATTCAGGATCAGATAGAAGCTGCTGATCCTGTTTCACTACAATCTGCATGACTGTGTGTGTCTCTGTGTGTGTGTGTGTGTGTGTGTGTGTGTGTGTGTGTGTGTGTGTGTGTGTTAGTGTGTGTGTGTGTTAGTGTGTGTGTGTGTTAGTGTGTTTGTCTCTGTGTGTGTGTGTGTGTGTGTGTGTGTGTGTGTGTGTGTTAGTGTGTGTGTGTGTTAGTGTGTTTGTCTCTGTGTGTGTGTTAGTGTGTGTGTGTGTGTGTGTGTCCCTGTGTGTGTGTTAGTGTGTGTGTGTGTGTGTGTGTGTCTCTGTGTGTGTGTTAGTGTGTGTGTGTGTGTGTGTGTCTCTGTGTGTGTGTTAGTGTGTGTGTGTGTGTGTGAATAACCGGTCGTACCGGAGGGAACTCACGTTAAAGGCGGGCAGCTGACCGTCGCTGCTCCGCTGCAGTTCTCTGATCAGCTCGGTAACTTTCTCACAGAACATCCTGCCGGTAAACACGGAGCACCGGACCCTCTGTTACCCGCCGGTTAACGGGAGGCAGCGCGCGCTTTCGCGGCAAAAATCACAGACGTGCTTGATGACGATAGTGTGACGTCAGGTCCGGGTCCGGCTGCCGGGGAGGGACAAACATCAGAGAGCGAGTTAGCTGCTGCTGCGTTTAAAGATTAAACAGTTAAATGTTATAAAGTTTAAAGGTTTGAATGTTTGTTTAGTGACTCAGAGAGATGTGCTGAAGCTGCTCCTCCTGCTGCGGACTGAGAGGTGAGACTATGACCTCTAATCAGCTGTTACACACACGCTTCCGGTTAGCAGCTTTACCCTAAACATATAAACATGGTGTTAAAGTTATTACCTAATACTTTATTACAGGTTAGCTTCTATGATACGTTTGAGTCACAGCGGAAACTACAGCTTCTCTTAGTAGTAAAAGTATTACAGTATTATGAGTGATGTAGTATGCAGTATTATAGTAAAAGTACTGCAGTATTATGAGTGATGTAGTATGCAGTATTACAGTAAAATTACTGCAGTATTATAGTGATGTAGTATGCAGTATTACAGTAAAAGTACTGCAGTATTATGAGTGATGTAGTATGCAGTATTACAGTAAAAGTACTGCAGTAGTATAGTGATGTAGTATGCAGTATTACAGTAAAAGTACTGCAGTATTATAGTGATGTAGTATGTAGTATTACAGTAAAAGTACTGCAGTATTATAGTGATGTAGTATGCAGTATTACAGTAAAAGTACTGCAGTATTATAGTGATGTAGTATGCAGTATTACAGTAAAAGTACTGCAGTATTATAGTGATGTAGTATGCAGTATTACAGTAAAAGTACTGCAGTATTATAGTGATGTAGTATGTAGTATTACAGTAAAAGTACTGCAGTATTATAGTGATGTAGTATGCAGTATTACAGTAAAAGTACTGCAGTATTATGAGTGATGTAGTATGCAGTATTACAGTAATAGTACTGCAGTATTATAGTGATGTAGTATGCAGTATTACAGTAAAAGTACTGCAGTATTATAGTGATGTAGTATGCAGTATTACAGTAAAAGTACTGCAGTATTATAGTGATGTAGTATGCAGTATTACAGTAAAAGTACTGCAGTATTATGAGTGATGTAGTATGCAGTATTACAGTAAATTAATCAGCTGACTGAACTTAAAGGACCAACTTGTAAATATTTCTTGTATGAACTCATGAAATGAAACGATGATTATTATCAGAGTAAGTAACCGTGTGACGGGTCAGCAGGGGTCAAAGGTCAGCAGGGGTCAATCTGACACATCA
>NC_084981.1:30718598-30721098 GCF_963691925.1 Scomber scombrus | reverse complement strand
GTTATTGTGTTATTGTGTGATTGTGTTATTGTGTTATTGTGTGATTGTGTTATTGTGTTATTGTGTTATTGTGTTATTGTGTGATTGTGTTATTGTGTTATTGTGTGATTGTGTGATTGTGTTATTGTGTTATTGTGTGATTGTGTTATTGTGTTATTGTGTTATTGTGTTATTGTGTTATTGTGTGATTGTGTTATTGTGTGATTGTGTTATTGTGTTATTGTGTGATTGTGTGATTGTGTTATTGTGTGATTGTGTGATTGTGTTATTGTTATAATATCACGTCTTGTTGTAGTAAAATATTATGATGAATCATTTTAGATGGTTGAATACAGAAACACAGGAGGCTCATTATAATGTTCTAACTGTCGTTATCTGACAGGAACCTCAGATAGAACCTCTCCGATAGAACCAATCATCAGCTCTGTCGTCATGGTAACCTGTTTATTCTGGTCTGTCAGGTTGGGTCTGCTGGGGAAGCTGAAGAGAACGATTCTGTGGCTGCTGCTGCTCTACGTCTCCATCCCCTTCATCATCAAGCTGTGTCCCTCCATCCAGGCCAAGCTCGTCTTCCTCAACTTCGGTACGTTCTCCTCCACGTTCTCCTCCTCCATGTTCTCCTCCATGTTCTCCTCCTCCATGTTCTCCTCCTCCATGTTCTCCTCCTCCATGTTCTCCATGTTCTCCTCCACGTTCTCCTCCATGTTCTCCTCCTCCATGTTCTCCTCCATGTTCTCCTCCTCCATGTTCTCCTCCTCCATGTTCTCCTCCTCCATGTTCTCCTCCTCCATGTTCTCCATGTTCTCCTCCATGTTCTCCTCCACATTCACCTCCATGTTCTCCTCCATGTTCTCCTCCATGTTCTCCTCCTCCATGTTCTCCTCCTCCATGTTCTCCTCCTCCATGTTCTCCTCCTCCATGTTCTCCTCCTCCATTTTCTCCTCCACGTTCTCCTCCATGTTCTCCTCCTCCATGTTCTCCATGTTCTCCTCCATGTTCTCCTCCACATTCACCTCCATGTTCTCCTCCATGTTCTCCTCCATGTTCTCCTCCACATTCACCTCCATGTTCTCCTCCTCCATGTTCTCCTCCTCCATGTTCTCCTCCTCCATGTTCTCCATGTTCTCCTCCATGTTCTCCTCCACATTCACCTCCATGTTCTCCTCCATGTTCTCCTCCATGTTCTCCTCCTCCATGTTCTCCTCCTCCATGTTCTCCTCCTCCATGTTCTCCTCCTCCATTTTCTCCTCCACGTTCTCCTCCATGTTCTCCTCCTCCATGTTCTCCATGTTCTCCTCCATGTTCTCCTCCACATTCACCTCCATGTTCTCCTCCATGTTCTCCTCCATGTTCTCCTCCACATTCACCTCCATGTTCTCCTCCTCCATGTTCTCCTCCTCCATGTTCTCCTCCTCCATGTTCTCCTCCACATTCACCTCCATGTTCTCCTCCATGTTCTCCTCCACATTCACCTCCATGTTCTCCTCCATGTTCACCTCCTCCATGTTCTCCTCCTCCATGTTCTCCTCCACATTCACCTCCATGTTCTCCTCCATGTTCTCCTCCATGTTCTCCTCCATCTTCTCCTCCATGTTCACCTCCATGTTCTCCTCCTCCATGTTTACTTCCTCCATGTTCTCCTCCATCTTCTCCTCCTCCATGTTCTCCTCCATGTTCTCCTCCATGTTCTCCTCCTCCATGTTCTCCTCCTCCATGTTCTCCTCCATGTTCACCTCCATGTTCTCCTCCTCCATGTTCTCCTCCACATTCACCTCCATGTTCTCCTCCATGTTCTCCTCCATGTTCTCCTCCATCTTCTCCTCCATGTTCACCTCCATGTTCTCCTCCTCCATGTTTACTTCCTCCATGTTCTCCTCCATCTTCTCCTCCTCCATGTTCTCCTCCATGTTCTCCTCCATGTTCTCCTCCATGTTCTCCTCCTCCATGTTCTCCTCCTCCATGTTCTCCTCCATGTTCTCCTCCATGTTCTCCTCCACATTCACCTCCATGTTCTCCTCCATGTTCTCCCCCACATTCACCTCCATGTTCTCCTCCATGTTCTCCTCCACATTCTCCTCCATGTTCTCCTCCACCATGTTCTCCTCCATGTTCTCCTCCTCCATGTTCTCCTCCATGTTCTCCTCCTTATTAAGTAAATGTTCATCATATTTAAGCATAAATAATATTTATTTAAACTAATTAAAGTCTGTAAAGTAAGAATAAATATGTGTTCTGAGTTGTTAACCACCCTGCCAAATGTGAATGATGAAAAAAATCACTAAATATGTGAAATTAAGCTTCAAAGTTGTGTAAAAATCAGCCTCTGGTCTCTGCTCCCAATCGCTGTGGGCGTTCCCGCCGAGTTGGCTGAAGCCCCGCCCCCTATCGCGTGTCACCTGTCAATCAAAGTCACCACCTCTACCCTAAACATGGACGCTATTGCTGAGAGCTTTCGGCCGCTAGGAATTAGCCAATCACAAAAAAGTAGGTCAGTTTCTGC
>NC_084981.1:30673598-30713598 GCF_963691925.1 Scomber scombrus | reverse complement strand
GTGTGTGTGTGTGTGTGTGTGTGTGTGTTTGTGTGTGTGCAGGATGGGGGGATTCAGACGGCTCTCCATCAGAGGGGGGGATGACTTCAGACGCTCTCTTCATCTACGATTGGTTGAAACAGCGGCTGGACAAAAAAAGACCCCTTTACATCTGGGGACACTCACTGGGAACAGGGTAACACACACACACACACACACACACACACAGAGACACACACACACACACACACACACACACAGAGACACACACACACAGAGACACACACACACACACACACACTTCTCTCAGTACAGTTATATTAAATCTGGTTTGGGTTTTTTTCAGAGTTGCCACAAACCTGGTGAGACGACTGTGTGACAGAGGTAACACACACACACACACACACACACACACACACACACACACACACACACACACACACACACTGTGTTATTGATTATCTATCTTTATATATTGCAGGAAGTCCTCCTGACTCTCTGATCTTAGAGTCTCCGTTCACCAACATCAGAGAAGAAGCCAAGAGCCACCCGTTCTCCATGGTAACACACACACTGTTACACACTCTGTAATACACACTGTTACACACTGTTACACACTGTTACACACTGTTACACACTAATACACACTGTTACACACTCTGTAATACACACTGTTACACACTGTTACACACTCTGCAATACACACTGTTACACACTGTTACACACTGTTACACACTAATACACACTGTTACACACTCTGTAATACACACTGTTACACACTGTTAGACACACTGTTACACACTCTGTAATACACACTGTTACACACTGTTACACACTGTTACACACTAATACACACTGTTACACACTGTTACACACTAATACACTCTGTAATACACACTGTTACACACTAATACACACTGTTACACACTAATACACACTGTTACACACTGTTACACACTGTTACACACTGTTACACACTAATACACTCTGTAATACACACTGTTACACACTAATACACACTGTTACACACTGTTACACACACTGTTACACACTCTGTAATACACTCTGTAATACACACTGTTACACACTGTTACACACTGTTACACACTAATACACACTGTTACACACTGTTACACACTAATACACACTGTTACACACACTGTTACACACACTGTTACACACTAATACACACTGTTACACACTGTTACACACTCTGTAATACACACTGTTACACACTGTTACACACTAATACACACTGTTACACACTGTTACACACTCTGTAATACACACTGTTACACACTGTTACACACGCTGTTACACACTGTTACACACTGTAACACACTAATACACACTGTAATACACACTGTTACACACTGTAATAAACACTGTTACACACTGTTACACACTGTTACACACTAATACACACTGTTACACACTGTTACACACTGTTACACACTAATACACACTGTTACACACTGTAACACACACTGTTACACACTGTTACACACTGTTACACACACTGTTACACACTGTAACACACACTGTTACACACTGTTACACACTGTTACACACACTCACTGTTACACACTGTTACACACACACTCACTGTTACACACTGTTACACACTGTAATACACACTGTTACACACTGTAATACACACTGTAATACACACTGTTACACACTGTTACACACACTGTTACACACTGTAATACACACTGTTACACACTGTTACACACTGTTACACACTAATACACACTGTTACACACTGTTACACACTGTTACACACTAATACACACTAACACACACTGTTACACACTGTTACACACTCTGTAATACACACTGTTACACACTGTTACACACTGTAATACACACTGTTACACACTGTAACACACACTGTTACACACTGTTACACACACTGTTACACACTGTTACACACTGTAACACACACTGTTACACACTGTTACACACTGTTACACACACTCACTGTTACACACTGTTACACACACTCACTGTTACACACTGTTACACACTGTAATACACACTGTTACACACTAATACACACTGTTACACACTGTTACACACTAATACACACTAATACACACTGTTACACACTGTAACACACACTGTTACACACTGTTACACACTGTTACACACACTGTTACACACTGTAACACACACTGTTACACACTGTTACACACTGTTACACACACTCACTGTTACACACTGTTACACACACTCACTGTTACACACTGTTACACACTGTAATACACACTGTTACACACTGTAATACACACTGTTACACACTGTTACACACACTGTTACACACTGTAATACACACTGTTACACACTAATACACACTGTTACACACTGTTACACACTAATACACACTAACACACACTGTTACACACTGTTACACACTCTGTAATACACACTGTTACACACTGTTACACACTGTAATACACACTGTTACACACTGTAACACACACTGTTACACACTGTTACACACACTGTTACACACTGTAACACACACTGTTACACACTGTTACACACTGTTACACACACTCACTGTTACACACTGTTACACACACTCACTGTTACACACTGTTACACACTGTAATACACACTGTTACACACTGTTACACACACTGTTACACACTGTTACACATACTGTTACACACTGTTACACACTGTAATACACACTGTTACACACTGTTACACACTGTAACACACTGTAACTCACTGTTACACACTGTTACACACACTCACTGTTACACACTGTTACACACTGTAATACACACTGTTACACACTGTTACACACACTGTTACACACTGTTACACACTGTAACACACACTGTTACACACTGTTACACACTCTGTAATACACACTGTTACACACACACTGTAACACACTAATACACACTGTTAAACACTGTTACACACTGTTACACACTCTGTAATACACACTGTTACACACTAATACACACTAACACACACTGTTACACACTGTTACACACTAATACACACTGTTACACACTGTAATACACACTGTTACACACTGTAACACACACTGTTACACACTGTTACACACACTGTTACACACTGTAACACACACTGTTACACACTGTTACACACTGTTACACACACTCACTGTTACACACTGTTACACACACTCACTGTTACACACTGTTACACACTGTAATACACACTGTTACACACTGTTACACACACTGTTACACACTGTTACACACTGTAACACACACTGTTACACACTGTTACACACTCTGTAATACACACTGTTACACACTGTTACACACACACTGTAACACACTAATACACACTGTTAAACACTGTTACACACTGTTACACACTCTGTAATACACACTGTTACACACTGTTACACACTAATACACACACTGTTACACACTGTAACACACTAATACACACTGTTACACACTGTAACACACACTGTTACACACTGTTACACACTCTGTAATACACACTGTTACACACTGTTACACACTGTTACACACTGTAACACGCTGTAACACACTGTTACACACTGTTACACACACACTGTTACACACAATGTTACACACTGTTACACACTGTTACACACTCACTGTTACACACTGTTACACACTCTGTAATACATGTGTGTGTGTGTGTGTGTGTGTGTGTGTGTGTGTGTGTGTGTGTGTGTGTGTTGCAGGTGTACAGGTACCTGCCGGGCTTTGATTGGTTCTTCCTTGACGCCATCACAGCGAACAACATCCGATTCGCCAGCGATGAAAAGTACGTAAAAAAATACAAAGATAAACAAACGCTGCAGCATCCAGTCTGACTGTACTGTGTGTGTGTGTGTGTGTGTGTGTGTGTGTGTGTGTGTGTGTGTGTGTGTGTGTGTGTGTGTTACAGTATGAATCATATCTCCTGTCCCGTGTTGATCCTCCACGCTGAGGATGACAGCGTCGTCCCGTTCCACCTCGGCAAGAAGGTACGCTGCTGTTTCTATGGCAACAACACACTGCTCTCTGATTGGCCGGTTACTCTCTGCCTGCTCTCTGATTGGCCAGTTACTCTCTGCCTCTCTGATTGGCCAGTTACTCTCTGCCTGCTCTCTGATTGGCCAGTTACTCTCTGCCTCTCTGATTGGTCTGTTACTCTCTGCCTGCTCTCTGATTGGCCAGTTACTCTCTGCCTCTCTGATTGGTCTGTTACTCTCTGCCTGCTCTCTGATTGGCCAGTTACTCTCTGCCTCTCTGATTGGTCTGTTACTCTCTGCCTGCTCTCTGACTGGCCAGTTACTCTCTGCCTCTCTGATTGGTCTGTTACTCTCTACCTGCTCTCTGATTGGTCTGTTACTCTCTACCTGCTCTCTGATTGGTCTGTTACTCTCTGCCTGCTCTCTGATTGGTCTGTTACTCTCTGCCTGCTCTCTGATTGGTCTGTTACTCTCTACCTGCTCTCTGATTGGCCAGTTACTCTCTACCTGCTCTCTGATTGGTCTGTTACTCTCTGCCTGCTCTCTGATTGGTCTGTTACTCTCTACCTGCTCTCTGATTGGTCTGTTACTCTCTGCCTGCTCTCTGATTGGTCAGTTACTGTCTTTCAGCTCTACACTCTGGCGTCTCAGTCGAAGACTCTGATTGGACACAAAGTTCAGTTCGTCCCGTTTCCGTCGTCTCTGAACTACAAACACAAGTTCATCTACAGGAGCCCAGAGCTGTCAAACATCCTCAGGTACTGAAGTACTGGTACTGTAGTACTACTGTAGTACTACTGTAGTACTACAGTAGTACTACTTTAGTATTACTGTAGTACTACAGTAGTACTACAGTAATACTACTTTAGTATTACTAATGTGTGTATTAATGTGTGTGTGTTTCTGTGTTTCAGTGATTTTTTCGGCACAGCTGATCCCAACACACAGTGACGAGGACCTGAAGGAGCACACACACACACACACACACGCACACACACACACACACACACACACACACACACACACACACACACACACACACACTCACACACACACACACACAAATACACACAGATGACAGTTTGTTTCTCGCATGAACTAAACACATCATTCCTTTTCCGTTAGCATTCCAGCACACACACATTAATACACACACACACACATTAATACACACACACACACACGCAGCGGCCAGGGTTGCCACGGCGACGGCGCGGTGTGTTCTCTGCACTGTACGTGAGGACGATCAAACCAAACGAGGCGAAGAGGAGAAAAAAATCCGTTTTTATCTTTTAAAGATTTAATTTGTGTGATTAAGATTCTGTTTCCTGTCGTCTGATTGGTCGGTTTTAATCTTTGGGGGCGGGGTTTCTGAGGCCTGTTATGACTTGAATTATGAATAAAATCTGGTTTTATTTAACGGCTGCTTGGTTTGTTTATTCTGAAATATCATCTGTTATATTATCTGTAACGTTATATAAACATATATGAATAATGTTTATATATATGTTTATATATATGAATATATATATAAACATATATATATATAAACATATATATATGTTTATATATATATGAATATATATATAAACATATATATATATAAACATATATATATGTTTATATATATATATGAATATATATATAAACATATATATATATAAACATATATATATGTTTATATATATATATGAATATATATAGTATAACTAAAGGTGAATAATTCAGAGTATTTCTGTTAAGATTCTTTAAAGTTGGAAATGTCCCAGCAGACATAAACGCAGCATGAAGCTCTACAGGTGAGTCTGATCAATCAATCGATCAATCGATCAAACAATCAATCAATCAATCAATCAATCAATCAATCAATGAAAACATTTCATATTTAAATCATCAGTTAATGTGAGAGAGAAACTTTATGATCCACTGAAGTTAATATGAGTAAATGAATATATAATAATAATAATAATAATAATCAGTTTATTAAATCTGAGAATAAAAAATAAAACTTTAACTGAAGGAAAATAAACAGTAATAAAGATCTTTATTAAACATAATGGTTAATAATAATAATGATAATCTTTATTATATGTTGCTTCTAAACACATCTAACAAATGTTTGCTTTGAATTGAGATAAAAACAGAATCATTATCTTTGTGTTTTATAACTTCATTATTTTCATTTCGTTTCATAAATAAACTTTATTATTAATTTATTATTTAATTATGAACGGGGCTGAAAAAACTTTAAATGTAATCATTTACTGGATTTTGTTTTTGTTAAATGTTAAATAAATTCAATATAATATAATAAACATGTTAAATAGAACATAATATAATATAATATAATATAACATAATATAATATAATATAACATAATATAATATAATATAATATAATATAACATAATATAATATAATATAATATAATATAATATAATATAACATAATATAATATGATATAATATAACATAATATAATATAATATAACATAATATAATATAATATAATATAATATAATATAACATAATATAATATAATATAATATAATGTAATATAATATAATATAACATAATATAACATAATATAATATAATATAATATAATATAATATAACATAATATAATGTAATATAATATAATATAACATAATATAATATAATATAACCTAATATAATATAATATAACATAATATAATATAATATAATATAATATAACATAATATAATATAACATAATATAATATAATATAACATAATATAATATAATATAACATAATATAATATAATATAATATAATATAACATAATATAATGTAATATAATATAATATAACATAATATAATATAATAAACATGTTAAATATAACATAATATAATATAACATAATATAATGTAATATAATATAATATAACATAATATAATATAACATAATATAATATAATATAATATAACAATGTAATATAATATAACCTAATATAATATAATATAATATAACATAATATAACATAATATAACATAATATAACATAATATAATATAATGTAATATAATATAACATAATATAATATAATATAACATAATATAATATAATATAATATAACATAACATAATATAATATAATATAATATAATATAACCTAATATAATATAATATAATATAATATAACATAACATAATATAATGTAATATAATATAATATAATAATAACTATCAGCTCCAGTTTTATTGTCAGAGTGAGACTTCCTCCTCTTCATCATTTAAACCATCTTTGACGCTCTGCGTGCTGACGTCAGACTAACAGCGTGGTCTCCCACTTCTGGTCACCATCCTCTACCATCCTATACCATCCTATACCATCCTACACCATCCTCTACCATCCTATACCATCCTATACCATCCTATACCATCCTCTACCATCCTATACCATCCTATACCATCTTCTACCATCCTCTACCATCCTATACATCCTATACCATCCTCTACCATCCTATACCATCCTATACATCCTATACCATCCTATACATCCTATACCATCTTCTACCATCCTATACCATCCTATACCATCCTATACCATCCTCTACCATCCTATACCATCCTATACCATCCTATACCATCTTCTACCATCCTACACCATCCTATACCATCCTATACATCCTATACCATCCTCTACCATCCTATACCATCCTATACATCCTATACCATCCTATACATCCTATACCATCCTATACATCCTATACCATCCTATACATCCTATACCATCTTCTACCATCCTATACCATCCTATACCATCCTATACCATCCTCTACCATCCTATACCATCCTATACCATCTTCTACCATCCTCTACCATCCTATACCATCCTATACATCCTATACCATCCTCTACCATCCTATACCATCCTATACATCCTATACCATCCTATACATCCTATACCATCCTCTACCATCCTATACCATCCTCTACCATCCTATACCATCCTATACATCCTATACCATCCTATACCATCCTATACCATCCTCTACCATCCTATACATCCTATACCATCCTATACATCCTATACCATCCTCTACCATCCTATACCATCCTATACCATCTTCTACCATCCTATACCATCCTATACATCCTATACCATCCTATACCATCCTATACCATCCTACACCATCCTATACCATCCTATACCATCCTATACCATCCTATACCATCTTACCATCCTATACCTTCCTATACCATCCTATTCCATCCTATACCATCCTATACCATCCTATCATCCTATACCATCCTATACCATCCTATACCATCCTACCATCCTATACCTTCCTATACCATCCTATTCCATCGTCTACCATCCTACCATCCTATACCATCCTATACCATCCTACCATCCTATACCTTCCTATACCATCCTATACCATCCTATACATCCTACCATCGTCTACCATCCTATACCATCCTACCATCCTATACCATCCTATACCATCCTATACCATCCTACCATCCTATACATCCTATACCATCCTATACATCCTATACCATCGTCTACCATCCTCTACCATCCTATACCATCCTATACCATCCTATACCATCCTACAATCCTATACCATCCTATACCATCCTATACATCCTATACCATCCTATACCATCCTATACATCCTATACATCCTATACCATCCTATCATCCTATACCATCCTATACATCCTATACCATCCTATACCATCCTACCATCCTATACCTTCCTATACCATCCTATACCATCTTCTACCATCCTATACCATCCTATACATCCTATACCATCCTATACCATCCTATACCATCCTACACCATCCTATACCATCCTATACCATCCTATACCATCCTATACCATCTTACCATCCTATACCTTCCTATACCATCCTATTCCATCCTATACCATCCTATACCATCCTATCATCCTATACCATCCTATACCATCCTATACCATCCTACCATCCTATACCTTCCTATACCATCCTATTCCATCGTCTACCATCCTACCATCCTATACCATCCTATACCATCCTACCATCCTATACCTTCCTATACCATCCTATACCATCCTATACATCCTACCATCGTCTACCATCCTATACCATCCTACCATCCTATACCTTCCTATACCATCCTATACCATCCTATACCATCCTACCATCCTATACATCCTATACCATCCTATACATCCTATACCATCGTCTACCATCCTCTACCATCCTATACCATCCTATACCATCCTATACCATCCTACAATCCTATACCATCCTATACCATCCTATACATCCTATACCATCCTATACCATCCTATACATCCTATACATCCTATACCATCCTATCATCCTATACCATCCTATACATCCTATACCATCCTATACCATCCTACCATCCTATACCTTCCTATACCATCCTATTCCATCCTATACCATCCTATACCATCCTATCATCCTGTACCATCCTATACCATCCTATACCATCCTACCATCCTATACCTTCCTATACCATCCTATACCATCCTATACCATCCTACCATCCTATACATCCTATACCATCCTATACATCCTATACCATCGTCTACCATCCTACCATCCTATACATCCTATACCATCCTATACCATCCTCTACCATCCTACCATCCTATACCATCCTATACCATCCTATACATCCTATACCATCCTATACCATCCTATACCATCCTATACCATCCTATACCATCCTATACCATCCTATACCATCCTATACCATCCTACAATCCTCTACCATCCTATACCATCCTATACATCCTATACCATCCTATACCATCCTACCATCCTATACCATCCTATACCATCTTCTACCATCCTAAACCATCCTATACCATCCTCTACCATCCTATACCATCCTATACCATCCTATACCATCCTATACCATCTTCTACCATCCTCTACCATCCTATACATCCTATACCATCCTATACCATCCTATACCATCCTATACCATCTTCTACCATCCTATACCATCCTATACCATCCTATACCATCCTATACCATCCTATACATCGTATACCATCCTATACCATCTTCTACCATCCTCTACCATCCTATACCATCCTATACATCCTATACCATCCTATACACCCTCTACCATCCTTTACCATCCTCTACCATCCTACCATCCTATACCATCCTATACCATCCTATACCATCCTATACCATCCTACCATCCTATTCCATCCTATACATCCTATACATCCTATACCATCCTATACCCTCCTATACCCTCCTATACATCCTATACCATCCTATACCATCCTCTACCATCCTCTACCATTCTACTATCCTATACCATCCTATACCATCCTATACATCCTATACATCCTATACCATCCTATACCATCCTATACCATCCTACACCATCCTATACCATCCTACCATCCTATACCATCCTACCATCCTATACCTTCCTATACCATCCTATACCATCCTACCATCCTATACCATCCTACCATCCTACCATCCTATACCATCCTATTCCATCGTCTACCATCCTACCATCCTATACCATCCTATACCATCCTATACCATCCTACCATCCTATACATCCTATACCATCCTATACCATCTTCTACCATCCTCTACCATCCTATACCATCCTATACCATCGTCTACCATCCTATACCATCCTATACCATCCTATACCATCCTATACATCGTATACCATCCTATACCATCTTCTACCATCCTCTACCATCCTATACCATCCTATACATCCTATACCATCCTATACCATCCTATACCATCCTATACATCGTATACCATCCTATACCATCTTCTACCATCCTCTACCATCCTATACACCCTCTACCATCCTTTACCATCCTCTACCATCCTACCATCCTATACCATCCTATACCATCCTATACCATCCTATACCATCCTACCATCCTATTCCATCCTATACATCCTATACATCCTATACCATCCTATACCCTCCTATACCATCCTATACATCCTATACCATCCTATACCATCCTCTACCATCCTCTACCATCCTACTATCCTATACCATCCTATACCATCCTATACATCCTATACATCCTATACCATCCTATACCATCCTATACCATCCTACACCATCCTATACCTTCCTATACCATCCTATACCATCCTCTACCATCCGATACCATCCTCTACCATCCTATACAATCCTACCATCCTATACCATCCTATACCATCCTACCATCCTATACCATCCTATACATCCTCTACCATCCTATACCATCCTATACCATCCTATACCATCCTATACCATCCTATACCATCCTACACCATCCTATACCATCCTATACATCCTATACCATCCTATACCATCCTCTACCATCCTATACCATCCTATACCATCCTACACCATCCTATACCATCCTATACCATCCTATACCATCCTATACCATCCTATACATCCTATACCATCCTATACCATCCTCTACCATCCTACACCATCCTATACCATCCTATACCATCCTATACATCCCATACCATCCTATACATCCTATACCATCCTATACCATCCTCTACCATCCTATACCATCCTATACATCCTATACATCCTATACCATCCTATACATCCTATACCATCCTATACCATCCTATACATCCTATACCATCCTATACCATCCTATACCATCCTACCATCCTATACCATCCTATACCATCCTATACCATCCTGTACATCCTATACCATCCTATACCATCCTATACATCCTATACCATCCTATACCATCCTATACATCCTTTACCATCCTATACCATCCTCTACCATCCGATACCATCCTCTACCATCCTATACCATCCTATACCATCCTATCATCCTATACCATCCTACCATCCTATACCATCCTACCATCCTACCATCCTATACCATCCTATACCATCCTACCATCCTATACCATCCTCTACCATCCGATACCATCCTATACCATCCTATACCATCCTATACCATCCTATACCATCCTCTACCATCCGATACCATCCTATACCATCCTATACCATCCTATACCATCCTATACCATCCTACCATCCTATACCATCCTCTACCATCCGATACCATCCTCTACCATCCGATACCATCCTATACCATCCTCTACCATCCGATACCATCCTATACCATCCTATACCATCCTACCATCCTATACCATCCTATACCATCCTATACCATCCTATCATCCTATACCATCCTATCATCCTATACCATCCTATCATCCTATACCAGGGGTCGGCAACCCGCGGCTCCGGAGCCGCATGCGGCTCTTTCATCCTTATACTGCGGCTCTGAGTGGCTTGGGAAAATAAATTACTAAAAAAAAAACTGAGTATTTAATTGAAGTGTATTTTATTTATGTTAGTTCTTTAATATTTTAGTTCTAAATTGGAAGATTATTGTGATCTTGACATATTAGAATAAATATATTTTATTGTTTTTCGTCGCTCAAAACGTCATACTCGCGAAAGCCGGTGTTAAAAATTAGGTCCGCTACTGCAGATGTTCCAGTCACGGAGAGAAAATGTAGCTGACCTCGCGAATGCCTGAATGCACGTCCATATATATATCTGATGATCTCTCGCTTCACCTGCTTAATCCAAGCATGATGCCTCATGTTGTGAAGTACAATTGTGAGATCCGAAATACTGGACACCATATTCTGTATACATGTTCAAATAAAAATAAATAAATAAATAAAAAGTCACCCGGCATCAACCAGTTGATTTGAACACCGGTATACCCGCCAAAACGCTGTCCATTTGTCACGACTTTCAACCCCAGCAAGGCCAAGTATGGAGAAATGTAAGAAAAGAAAAATGTGGGTGTCCAAATTCAAACGCTTGACAGAGGACCTTGAAGATGTTGCCCGTCAGAAGGCCACTCTTGCTCAGAATCACAAATGGAGTGATATTGAGAACCTTCCAAGACCGGACAAACTCGTGTTTGAAACATGGAATGCCATCCCGACACCTACATTAACATGAAGACATATGCCTTTGGAGTCCTGTCGATCTTCGGATCCACATATGTATGTGAGCAGCTATTCTCCACCATGAACTACATTAAAAACAAACACCGCTCACGCCTCACAGATGACAGCTTACAGTCCTGCGTAAAGATGAGAGTGACTTCGTACAGCCCCGATTTGCAGACGCTGTGCGCAGAGGTTCAGGAGCAGAAGTCCCATTAACCAGGTAAAATAAATATTTATGCAGATATTTATTTTTCATTGTTTAGTGACACAGTGCTTTTTTCCCCAATTTATTTTTTAAATTCAGGTCAAGGCTCCGCTACATGCTCTGAAAGCCCAAAGACGATATAAGGATGACGGCTCACGGCATTTTTTTGCTTTTGTTTGCTACATGGATGATTTAAGTTGTATTATTTTTTCAAGAATTCAAAATGTTAAAAATGTGTTCATTACATAGATAAAATTTAATTTCTCTGTAGCACTTCGTGGATTTCATAAGCAACACACTATACAAAGTGTAAAGGTAAGAAAAAGCAATATATACAGTGTTATCTTCATTTTAGATAAGATGATAGCCCATCTTCAAAAGGGTAGTCAAAGCATTAATAAGTGTACGGCTGGGGTGAACCCCGAAGCATGAAAGGGAAGTTGTTGTTGTTGTTGTTTTAAATATTTTTCCTTTCTGTTTAATAAATGCGTTCATAAATAAATTCATTTTAGATGTCAAAAAGTATTTGCAGCTCCCAGTGTTTTCTTTTCCGTGGAAACCGGATCAAATGGCTCTTTCGGTGTTAAAGGTTGCCGACCCCTGTCCTATACCATCCTATACCATCCTATACCATCCTATACCATCCTATACCATCCTCTACCATCCTCTACCATCCTATACCATCCTATACCATCCTCTACCATCCTATACCATCCTACACTATCCTACACCATCCTATACCATCCTTTACCATCCTACACCATCCTATACCATCCTACACCATCCTATACCATCCTATACCATCCTACACCATCCTATACCATCCTCTACCATCCTATACCATCCTATACCATCCTACACCATCCTACACCATCCTACACCATCCTATACCATCCTACACCATCCTATACCATCCTATACCATCCTATACCATCCTACACCATCCTACACCATCCTACACCATCCTATACCATCCTACACCATCCTATACCATCCTATACCATCCTATACCATCCTATACTATCCTCTACCATCCTATACCATCCTATACCATCCTATACATCCTATACCATCCTATACCATCCTCTACATCCTCTACCATCCTATACCATCCTATACCATCCTACACCATCCTACACCATCCTATACCATCCTCTACCATCCTATACCATCCTATACCATCCTCTACATCCTCTACCATCCTATACCATCCTATACCATCCTACACCATCCTACACCATCCTATACCATCCTCTACCATCCTATACCATCCTATACCATCCTACACTATCCTACACCATCCTATACCATCCTTTACCATCCTACACCATCCTATACCATCCTACACCATCCTATACCATCCTATACCATCCTACACCATCCTATACCATCCTCTACCATCCTATACCATCCTACACCATCCTACACCATCCTACACCATGCTATACCATCCTACACCATCCTATACCATCCTATACCATCCTATACCATCCTACACCATCCTACACCATCCTATACCATCCTATACCATCCTACACCATCCTATACCATCCTATACCATCCTCTACCATCCTATACCATCCTATACTATCCTCTACCATCCTATACTATCCTCTACCATCCTATACCATCCTATACATCCTCTACATCCTATACCATCCTATACCATCCTATACTATCCTCTACCATCCTCTACCATCCGATACCATCCTCTACCATCCTATACCATCCTACCATCCTATACCATCCTATACCATCCTATACCATCCTATACCATCCTACCATCCTATACCATCCTATACCATCCTCTACCATCCTATACCATCCTATTATCCTATACATCCTCTACCATCCTATACCATCCTATACTATCCTATACCATCCTATACCATCCTATACCATCCTACCATCCTATACCATCCTATACCATCCTCTACCATCCTATACCATCCTACCATCCTATACCATCCTATATAATATACATAATATAATATAATATAACATAATATAATATAATATAATATAATATGAAATAATATAATATAACATAACATAATATAATATAATATAACATAATATAATATAACATAACATAATATAATATAACATAATATAATATAAAATAATATAATATAACATAATATAATATAATATAATATAACATAATATAATATAATATAACATAATATAACATAAAATAATATAAAATAATATAATATAACATAATATAATATAACATAATATAATATAACATAACATAATATAATATAATATGAAATAATATAATATAATATGAAATAATATAATATAATATAATATAATATAATATGAAATAATATAATATAACATAACATAATATAATATAATATGAAATAATATAATATAATATAATATGAAATAATATTATATAACATAACATAACATAACATAATATAATATAATATAATATGAAATAATATAATATAATATAATATAATATGAAATAATATAATATAATATAACATAACATAATATAATATAATATAATATAATATAACCTAATATAATATAATATAATATAATATAACATAACATAATATAATGTAATATAATATAATATAATAATAACTATCAGCTCCAGTTTTATTGTCAGAGTGAGACTTCCTCCTCTTCATCATTTAAACCATCTTTGACGCTCTGCGTGCTGACGTCAGACTAACAGCGTGGTCTCCCACTTCTGGTCACCATCCTCTACCATCCTATACCATCCTATACCATCCTACACCATCCTCTACCATCCTATACCATCCTATACCATCCTATACCATCCTCTACCATCCTATACCATCCTACACCATCCTCTACCATCCTATACCATCCTATACCATCCTATACCATCCTATACCATCCTATACCATCCTATACCATCCTACACCATCCTATACCATCCTATACCATCCTATACATCCTCTACCATCTTCTACCATCCTCTACCATCCTATACCATCCTATACCATCCTATACCATCTTCTACCATCCTCTACCATCCTATACATCCTATACCATCCTCTACCATCCTATACCATCCTATACATCCTATACCATCCTATACATCCTATACCATCTTCTACCATCCTATACCATCCTATACCATCCTATACCATCCTATACCATCCTATACCATCCTATACCATCTTCTACCATCCTACACCATCCTATACCATCCTATACATCCTATACCATCCTCTACCATCCTATACCATCCTATACATCCTATACCATCCTATACATCCTATACCATCCTATACATCCTATACCATCCTATACATCCTATACCATCTTCTACCATCCTATACCATCCTATACCATCCTATACCATCCTCTACCATCCTATACCATCCTATACCATCTTCTACCATCCTCTACCATCCTATACCATCCTATACATCCTATACCATCCTCTACCATCCTATACCATCCTATACATCCTATACCATCCTATACATCCTATACCATCCTCTACCATCCTATACCATCCTCTACCATCCTATACCATCCTATACATCCTATACCATCCTATACCATCCTATACCATCCTCTACCATCCTATACATCCTATACCATCCTATACATCCTATACCATCCTCTACCATCCTATACCATCCTATACCATCGTCTACCATCCTATACCATCCTATACATCCTATACCATCCTATACCATCCTATACCATCCTACACCATCCTATACCATCCTATACCATCCTATACCATCCTATACCATCTTACCATCCTATACCTTCCTATACCATCCTATTCCATCCTATACCATCCTATACCATCCTATCATCCTATACCATCCTATACCATCCTATACCATCCTACCATCCTATACCTTCCTATACCATCCTATTCCATCGTCTACCATCCTACCATCCTATACCATCCTATACCATCCTACCATCCTATACCTTCCTATACCATCCTATACCATCCTATACATCCTACCATCGTCTACCATCCTATACCATCCTACCATCCTATACCTTCCTATACCATCCTATACCATCCTATACCATCCTACCATCCTATACATCCTATACCATCCTATACATCCTATACCATCGTCTACCATCCTCTACCATCCTATACCATCCTATACCATCCTATACCATCCTACAATCCTATACCATCCTATACCATCCTATACATCCTATACCATCCTATACCATCCTATACATCCTATACCATCCTATCATCCTATACCATCCTATACCATCCTATACATCCTATACCATCCTATACCATCCTACCATCCTATACCTTCCTATACCATCCTATACCATCTTCTACCATCTTATACCATCCTATACATCCTATACCATCCTATACCATCCTATACCATCCTACACCATCCTATACCATCCTATACCATCCTATACCATCCTATACCATCTTACCATCCTATACCTTCCTATACCATCCTATTCCATCCTATACCATCCTATACCATCCTATCATCCTATACCATCCTATACCATCCTATACCATCCTACCATCCTATACCTTCCTATACCATCCTATTCCATCGTCTACCATCCTACCATCCTATACCATCCTATACCATCCTACCATCCTATACCTTCCTATACCATCCTATACCATCCTATACATCCTACCATCGTCTACCATCCTATACCATCCTACCATCCTATACCTTCCTATACCATCCTATACCATCCTATACCATCCTACCATCCTATACATCCTATACCATCCTATACATCCTATACCATCGTCTACCATCCTCTACCATCCTATACCATCCTATACCATCCTATACCATCCTACAATCCTATACCATCCTATACCATCCTATACATCCTATACCATCCTATACCATCCTATACATCCTATACATCCTATACCATCCTATCATCCTATACCATCCTATACATCCTATACCATCCTATACCATCCTACCATCCTATACCTTCCTATACCATCCTATTCCATCCTATACCATCCTATACCATCCTATCATCCTGTACCATCCTATACATCCTATACCATCCTATACCATCCTACCATCCTATACATCCTACCATCCTATACCTTCCTATACCATCCTATACCATCCTATACCTTCCTATACCATCCTATACCATCCTACCATCCTATACCTTCCTATACCATCCTATACCATCCTATACCATCCTACCATCCTATACATCCTATACCATCCTATACATCCTATACCATCGTCTACCATCCTACCATCCTATACATCCTATACCATCCTATACCATCCTCTACCATCCTACCATCCTATACCATCCTATACCATCCTATACATCCTATACCATCCTATACCATCCTATACCATCCTATACCATCCTATACCATCCTATACCATCCTATACCATCCTACAATCCTCTACCATCCTATACCATCCTATACATCCTATACCATCCTATACCATCCTACCATCCTATACCATCCTATACCATCTTCTACCATCCTAAACCATCCTATACCATCATATACCACCCTATACCATCCTATACCATCCTATACATCCTATACCATCCTCTACCATCCTATACCATCCTATACCATCCTATACCATCCTATACCATCTTCTACCATCCTCTACCATCCTATACATCCTATACCATCCTATACCATCCTATACCATCCTATACCATCTTCTACCATCCTATACCATCCTATACCATCCTATACCATCCTATACCATCCTATACATCGTATACCATCCTATACCATCTTCTACCATCCTCTACCATCCTATACCATCCTATACATCCTATACCATCCTATACACCCTCTACCATCCTTTACCATCCTCTACCATCCTACCATCCTATACCATCCTATACCATCCTATACCATCCTATACCATCCTACCATCCTATTCCATCCTATACATCCTATACATCCTATACCATCCTATACCCTCCTATACCATCCTCTACCATCCTCTACCATTCTACTATCCTATACCATCCTATACCATCCTCTACCATCCTCTACCATTCTACTATCCTATACCATCCTATACCATCCTATACCATCCTATACATCCTATACCATCCTATACCATCCTCTACCATCCTCTACCATTCTACTATCCTATACCATCCTATACCATCCTATACATCCTATACATCCTATACCATCCTATACCATCCTATACCATCCTACACCATCCTATACCATCCTACCATCCTATACCATCCTACCATCCTATACCTTCCTATACCATCCTATACCATCCTACCATCCTATACCATCCTACCATCCTACCATCCTATACCATCCTATTCCATCGTCTACCATCCTACCATCCTATACCATCCTATACCATCCTATACCATCCTACCATCCTATACATCCTATACCATCCTATACCATCTTCTACCATCCTCTACCATCCTATACCATCCTATACATCCTATACCATCGTCTACCATCCTATACCATCCTATACCATCCTATACATCGTATACCATCCTATACCATCTTCTACCATCCTCTACCATCCTATACCATCCTATACATCCTATACCATCCTATACCATCCTATACCATCCTATACCATCCTCTACCATCCTATACCATCTTCTACCATCCTCTACCATCCTATACACCCTCTACCATCCTTTACCATCCTCTACCATCCTACCATCCTATACCATCCTATACCATCCTATACCATCCTATACCATCCTACCATCCTATTCCATCCTATACATCCTATACATCCTATACCATCCTATACCCTCCTATACCATCCTATACATCCTATACCATCCTATACCATCCTCTACCATCCTCTACCATCCTACTATCCTATACCATCCTATACCATCCTATACATCCTATACATCCTATACCATCCTATACCATCCTATACCATCCTACACCATCCTATACCTTCCTATACCATCCTATACCATCCTCTACCATCCGATACCATCCTCTACCATCCTATACAATCCTACCATCCTATACCATCCTATACCATCCTACCATCCTATACCATCCTATACATCCTCTACCATCCTATACCATCCTATACCATCCTATACCATCCTATACCATCCTATACCATCCTACACCATCCTATACCATCCTATACATCCTATACCATCCTATACCATCCTCTACCATCCTATACCATCCTATACCATCCTACACCATCCTATACCATCCTATACCATCCTATACCATCCTATACCATCCTATACATCCTATACCATCCTATACCATCCTCTACCATCCTACACCATCCTATACCATCCTATACCATCCTATACATCCCATACCATCCTATACATCCTATACCATCCTATACCATCCTCTACCATCCTATACCATCCTATACATCCTATACATCCTATACCATCCTATACATCCTATACCATCCTATACCATCCTATACATCCTATACCATCCTATACCATCCTATACCATCCTACCATCCTATACCATCCTATACCATCCTATACCATCCTGTACATCCTATACCATCCTATACCATCCTATACATCCTATACCATCCTATACCATCCTATACATCCTTTACCATCCTATACCATCCTCTACCATCCGATACCATCCTCTACCATCCTATACCATCCTATACCATCCTATCATCCTATACCATCCTACCATCCTATACCATCCTACCATCCTACCATCCTATACCATCCTATACCATCCTACCATCCTATACCATCCTCTACCATCCGATACCATCCTATACCATCCTATACCATCCTATACCATCCTATACCATCCTCTACCATCCGATACCATCCTATACCATCCTATACCATCCTATACCATCCTATACCATCCTACCATCCTATACCATCCTCTACCATCCGATACCATCCTCTACCATCCGATACCATCCTATACCATCCTCTACCATCCGATACCATCCTATACCATCCTATACCATCCTACCATCCTATACCATCCTATACCATCCTATACCATCCTATCATCCTATACCATCCTATCATCCTATACCATCCTATCATCCTATACCAGGGGTCGGCAACCCGCGGCTCCGGAGCCGCATGCGGCTCTTTCATCCTTATACTGCGGCTCTGAGTGGCTTGGGAAAATAAATTACTAAAAAAAAAACTGAGTATTTAATTGAAGTGTATTTTATTTATGTTAGTTCTTTAATATTTTAGTTCTAAATTGGAAGATTATTGTGATCTTGACATATTAGAATAAATATATTTTATTGTTTTTCGTCGCTCAAAACGTCATACTCGCGAAAGCCGGTGTTAAAAATTAGGTCCGCTACTGCAGATGTTCCAGTCACGGAGAGAAAATGTAGCTGACCTCGCGAATGCCTGAATGCACGTCCATATATATATCTGATGATCTCTCGCTTCACCTGCTTAATCCAAGCATGATGCCTCATGTTGTGAAGTACAATTGTGAGATCCGAAATACTGGACACCATATTCTGTATACATGTTCAAATAAAAATAAATAAATAAATAAAAAGTCACCCGGCATCAACCAGTTGATTTGAACACCGGTATACCCGCCAAAACGCTGTCCATTTGTCACGACTTTCAACCCCAGCAAGGCCAAGTATGGAGAAATGTAAGAAAAGAAAAATGTGGGTGTCCAAATTCAAACGCTTGACAGAGGACCTTGAAGATGTTGCCCGTCAGAAGGCCACTCTTGCTCAGAATCACAAATGGAGTGATATTGAGAACCTTCCAAGACCGGACAAACTCGTGTTTGAAACATGGAATGCCATCCCGACACCTACATTAACATGAAGACATATGCCTTTGGAGTCCTGTCGATCTTCGGATCCACATATGTATGTGAGCAGCTATTCTCCACCATGAACTACATTAAAAACAAACACCGCTCACGCCTCACAGATGACAGCTTACAGTCCTGCGTAAAGATGAGAGTGACTCGTACAGCCCCGATTTGCAGACGCTGTGCGCAGAGGTTCAGGAGCAGAAGTCCCATTAACCAGGTAAAATAAATATTTATGCAGATATTTATTTTTCATTGTTTAGTGACACAGTGCTTTTTTCCCCAATTTATTTTTTAAATTCAGGTCAAGGCTCCGCTACATGCTCTGAAAGCCCAAAGACGATATAAGGATGACGGCTCACGGCATTTTTTTGCTTTTGTTTGCTACATGGATGATTTAAGTTGTATTATTTTTTCAAGAATTCAAAATGTTAAAAATGTGTTCATTACATAGATAAAATTTAATTTCTCTGTAGCACTTCGTGGATTTCATAAGCAACACACTATACAAAGTGTAAAGGTAAGAAAAAGCAATATATACAGTGTTATCTTCATTTTAGATAAGATGATAGCCCATCTTCAAAAGGGTAGTCAAAGCATTAATAAGTGTACGGCTGGGGTGAACCCCGAAGCATGAAAGGGAAGTTGTTGTTGTTGTTGTTTTAAATATTTTTCCTTTCTGTTTAATAAATGCGTTCATAAATAAATTCATTTTAGATGTCAAAAAGTATTTGCAGCTCCCAGTGTTTTCTTTTCCGTGGAAACCGGATCAAATGGCTCTTTCGGTGTTAAAGGTTGCCGACCCCTGTCCTATACCATCCTATACCATCCTATACCATCCTATACCATCCTATACCATCCTCTACCATCCTCTACCATCCTATACCATCCTATACCATCCTCTACCATCCTATACCATCCTACACTATCCTACACCATCCTATACCATCCTTTACCATCCTACACCATCCTATACCATCCTACACCATCCTATACCATCCTATACCATCCTACACCATCCTATACCATCCTCTACCATCCTATACCATCCTATACCATCCTACACCATCCTACACCATCCTACACCATCCTACACCATCCTATACCATCCTATACCATCCTATACCATCCTACACCATCCTACACCATCCTACACCATCCTATACCATCCTACACCATCCTATACCATCCTATACCATCCTATACCATCCTATACTATCCTCTACCATCCTATACCATCCTATACCATCCTATACCATCCTATACCATCCTATACCATCCTCTACATCCTCTACCATCCTATACCATCCTATACCATCCTACACCATCCTACACCATCCTATACCATCCTCTACCATCCTATACCATCCTATACCATCCTCTACATCCTCTACCATCCTATACCATCCTATACCATCCTACACCATCCTACACCATCCTATACCATCCTCTACCATCCTATACCATCCTATACCATCCTACACTATCCTACACCATCCTATACCATCCTTTACCATCCTACACCATCCTATACCATCCTACACCATCCTATACCATCCTATACCATCCTACACCATCCTATACCATCCTCTACCATCCTATACCATCCTACACCATCCTACACCATCCTACACCATGCTATACCATCCTACACCATCCTATACCATCCTATACCATCCTATACCATCCTACACCATCCTACACCATCCTATACCATCCTATACCATCCTACACCATCCTATACCATCCTATACCATCCTCTACCATCCTATACCATCCTATACTATCCTCTACCATCCTATACTATCCTCTACCATCCTATACCATCCTATACATCCTCTACATCCTATACCATCCTATACCATCCTATACTATCCTCTACCATCCTCTACCATCCGATACCATCCTCTACCATCCTATACCATCCTACCATCCTATACCATCCTATACCATCCTATACCATCCTATACCATCCTACCATCCTATACCATCCTATACCATCCTCTACCATCCTATACCATCCTATTATCCTATACATCCTCTACCATCCTATACCATCCTATACTATCCTATACCATCCTATACCATCCTATACCATCCTACCATCCTATACCATCCTATACCATCCTCTACCATCCTATACCATCCTCTACCATCCTATACCATCCTACCATCCTATACCATCCTATATAATATACATAATATAATATAATATAACATAATATAATATAATATAATATAATATGAAATAATATAATATAACATAACATAATATAATATAATATAACATAATATAATATAACATAACATAATATAATATAACATAATATAATATAAAATAATATAATATAACATAATATAATATAATATAATATAACATAATATAATATAATATAACATAATATAACATAAAATAATATAAAATAATATAATATAACATAATATAATATAACATAATATAATATAACATAACATAATATAATATAATATGAAATAATATAATATAATATGAAATAATATAATATAATATAATATAATATAATATGAAATAATATAATATAACATAACATAATATAATATAATATGAAATAATATAATATAATATAATATGAAATAATATTATATAACATAACATAACATAACATAATATAATATAATATAATATGAAATAATATAATATAATATAATATAATATGAAATAATATAATATAATATAACATAATATAATATAATATAACATAATATAATATAACATAATATAATATAGCATAATATAACATAACATAATATAATATAAAATAATATAATATAACATAATATAATATAATATAATATAACCTAATATAATATAACATAATATAATATAACATAATATAATATAACATAATATAATATAATATAACCTAATATAATATAATATAACATAATATAATATACAATAATATAATATAACATAACATAAAATAAAATAATATAATATAATATAATATAATATAATATAATATAGTATAGTATAATATAATATAATATAATATAATATAGTATAATAAAATATAATATAATATAATATAATATAATATAATATAATATAATATAATATAATATAATATAATATAATATAATATAGTATAATATAACATGATATAATATAATATAATATAATATAATATAATATAATAATAACTATCAGCTCCAGTTTTATTGTCAGAGTGAGACTTCCTCCTCTTCATCATTTAAACCATCTTTGACGCTCTGCGTGCTGACGTCAGACTAACAGCGTGGTCTCCCACTTCCGGGTGTCGTGAATAAAGCGCGCGTGTTTGTGTCTCGTGATTTCCTCCTCGTGCAGATCTCAGGTGAGTGAGCGCGCGCTGCTTAGGTAACTTTGAGCGGGAGTCACGTAACGTTAACTGTGTTTGTGCTGTTGAACGTGAACGCGCCTGATCCTCGTGCACGCTGAGCTGGAACTCGTGAAGCAGGTAAACTGTTAGTGCACGAGCACGCATTGCACGAGCCCGCAGGTAGAGTGACGTTAACCTGAAAGGTGAGAGCTGATCTGATTGGTTGGCGGCTCAGGTGGGCGGGACATTAGCTTATATCCAGGCTGCTGATTGGCCGACTGAGATCAGCTGATCCTTTAATTAGAACAAAACAGGAAGTGATGAAAAGTACGGAGGCTGAGAGGAGACAGCTGATTTTAATTCAGAGAAATTAATAACAACTAAAAACTTAACGCTCATCACCATAGTAACCATGGTAACTATGGTAACTCCGAATTACGAGCATTAATTTCAGCTGTAAAAAGATAAAATACTTATAATAAAAGTTATAAAATCAATAAATCAGTAATAAATATTTACTGATCAATAAAATAATTACTGTAAATTATATAATTAGATTTTTATTGTCACAATGGAACCAGTTTAATTAATAAAGACGTGAACATTAAAACTCATTAAGAACAAAAAGCTACAGACTGAATGTAATAATATATTAATATTTATATATTTATTTATATATATAAAAACTATACTTAATATATATCTGATGATATCTGTTTAGTTATTGACTTATTAGAATTATAAATAATAGCAGCGTGTGTATATATTATAATAATAATATATAATAATAATAATATATAATAATAATAATATATAATAATAATAATATATAATAATAATAATTTCTCACAGATCTTCAGAAAGTAGATATCTTCACATTTAGAGTATTTAGACTTTTATTCAATAACAAATGATTGTAATGAAGTGATTTAATCATCATTAATCAAACAGCTTGATGATGAAATATTATGTGATTAATAGGACGATGATACATTTTAATGGAAACAAGATTTTTACTTTACATTTTTATTTTTTTAAATATAAAAGTTCATTAACATCGCTCTGGAACAAAGAAGAAGAAGAATGTTAGTTTATAAGCAGAATGACCTGCAGGTGGCGCTGTAGCAGAGAAAATCATTTTAATAATAATGTAATAAACTAATATCAGTATTTCCTGTTTAACTCTTCGCTGTCAGAATGTCGACTACGTCTCAGAAACACCGAGACTTCGTAGGTGAGCCGATGGGAGACAAATCGGTGACGGCGCTGTCGGGGATCGGAGAGATACTGGGCAAGAAACTGGAGCAGCAAGGTTTCGATAAGGTGACGATAAAACCTAAACACGCTAAACACGCGTTTAACGTGTTTAACTTTACAACCTAAAACCCTTAACGAGATATCATTAACATGTTGTTTAGTTTGTGTAACATGTTTAACGTGTTCTCTGCGTGTTTAACGTGTTTAACGTGTTTAACGTGTTTAACGTGTTTAACGTGTTCTCTGCGTGTTAACGTGTTTAACGTGTTCTCTGCGTGTTAACGTGTTCTCTGCGTGTTTAACGTGTTTAACGTGTTCTCTGCATGTTTAACGTGTTTAACATGTTCTCTGCGTGTTTAACATGTTCTCTGCGTGTTTAACGTGTTTAACGTGTTCTCTGCGTGTTAACGTGTTTAACGTGTTCTCTGCGTGTTTAACGTGTTTAACGTGTTCTCTGCGTGTTAACGTGTTTAACGTGTTCTCTGCATGTTTAACGTGTTCTCTGCGTGTTTAACGTGTTTAACATGTTCTCTGCGTGTTTAACATGTTCTCTGCGTGTTTAACGTGTTTAACGTGTTCTCTGCGTGTTTAACGTGTTTAACGTGTTCTCTGCATGTTAACGTGTTTAACGTGTTCTCTGCGTGTTAACGTGTTTAACGTGTTTTCTGCGTGTTTAACGTGTTCTCTGCATGTTTAACGTGTTCTCTGCGTGTTAACGTGTTAACGTGTTTAACGTGTTCTCTGCATGTTTAACGTGTTCTCTGCGTGTTAACATGTTTAACGTGTTTAACGTGTTCTCTGCGTGTTAACGGGTTCTCTGCGTGTTAACGTGTTTAACGTGTTTAACGTGTTCTCTGCATGTTTAACGTGTTTCTCTGCGTGTTAACGGGTTCTCTGCGTGTTAACGTGTTTAACGTGTTTAACGTGTTCTCTGCATGTTTAACGTGTTTAACGTGTTCTCTGCGTGTTTAACCTGTTTAACATGTTTAACGTGTTTAACGTGTTTAACGTGTTTAACGTGTTCTCTGCATGTTTAACGTGTTTAACGTGTTTAACGTGTTCTCTGCATGTTTAACCTGTTTAACGTGTTTAACGTGTTCTCTGCATGTTTAACGTGTTTAACGTGTTTAACGTGTTCTCTGCGTGTTTAACGTGTTCTCTGCATGTTTAACGTGTTTAACGTGTTTAACGTGTTCTCTGCGTGTTAACATGTTTAACGTGTTTAACGTGTTCTCTGCATGTTTAACGTGTTCTCTGCGTGTTTAACGTGTTCTCTGCGTGTTTAACGTGTTCTCTGCGTGTTAACATGTTTAACGTGTTCTCTGCGTGTTAACATGTTTAACGTGTTTAACGTGTTTAACGTGTTTAACGTGTTTAACGTGTTTAACGTGTTTAACGTGTTTAACGTGTTCTCTGCGTGTTAACATGTTTAACGTGTTTAAAGTGTTTAACGTGTTTAACGTGTTCTTTGCGTGTTTAACGTGTTAACGTGTTTAACGTGTTCTCTGCATGTTTAACGTGTTTAACGTGTTTAACGTGTTCTCTGCATGTTTAACGTGTTTAACGTGTTTAACGTGTTCTCTGCATGTTTAACGTGTTTAACGTGTTTAAAGTGTTTAACGTGTTTAACATGTTTAACGTGTTTAACGTGTTCTCTGCATGTTTAACGTGTTTAACGTGTTTAACGTGTTCTCTGCATGTTTAACGTGTTTAACGTGTTTAAAGTGTTTAACGTGTTTAACATGTTTAACGTGTTTAACGTGTTCTCTGCGTGTTAACATGTTTAACGTGTTTAAAGTGTTTAACGTGTTTAACATGTTTAACGTGTTTAACGTGTTTAACGTGTTCTCTGCGTGTTAACATGTTTAACGTGTTTAACGTGTTCTCTGCGTGTTCAACATGTTTAACATGTTTAACGTGTTCTCTGCGTGTTTAACGTGTTCTCTGCGTGTTTAACATGTTTAACGTGTTCTCTGCGTGTTTAACGTGTTCTCTGCGTGTTAACATGTTTAACATGTTTAACGTGTTCTCTGCGTGTTTAACGTGTTCTCTGCGTGTTTAACATGTTTAACGTGTTCTCTGCGTGTTTAACATGTTTAACGTGTTTAACGTGTTCTCTGCGTGTTAACATGTTTAACATGTTTAACGTGTTCTCTGCGTGTTTAACATGTTTAACGTGTTCTCTGCGTGTTTAACATGTTTAACGTGTTCTCTGCGTGTTTAACATGTTTAACGTGTTCTCTGCGTGTTAACGTGTTCTCTGCGTGTTAACGTGTTCTCTGCGTGTAAACGTGTTCTCTGCCTGTTTAACGTGTTCTCTGCGTGTTAACGTGTTCTCTGCGTGTTTAACGTGTTCTCTGCGTGTTAACGTGTTCTCTGCGTGTTAACGTGTTCTCTGCGTGTTCGCAGGCGTTCGTGGTCCTCGGTCAGTTCCTGCTTTTGAGGAAAGACTCCGACATGTTCATCGAGTGGCTGAAAGACGCCAGCGGAGCGAACTCTCGGCAGGCCGGCTCGTGCGCTCAGTGCCTGAAGGAGTGGTGCGACGCCTTCCTGTGAAGCCCCGCCTCTTCCTGTTCTCGCTCCGCTCACTTCCTGTCGCTGCTTCGGGTGGATCTCCGGCTGCGTCGTCATGGCGACCGACAGGTGTTTGTTTACCTGCTAACGAGCTGAATAAAAGTCTGTGAACAGTTTCTGTGAAGCTTCACTGCTGCTGGAATAAACACGCTGCTCCTGAACGCATCACAATAACTATCAATAAAGATTAAATTAAACCTGAAGTTCATTCAGCTGTTATTATTTATTATTTAGTTTTATTTAAATCAGCTTCTATAAAACAGAAACAGCTGATTATTAAATATCTAACAGTCAGAGATGTTTGTTATTGTCCATGAGGTTTAGTTTAAATTTAAAGGGTTAAAATGTGAAAATAAAACACAAATGTGATGTTTTTATTACAAAATTAATATAAAACATTAACATATTAATAAAGACAGAGAGTTGTTTGTTTTCTTAGTAACACTTTATTTGAACATCTTCATCGTGTAACCATCATCATCATCATCAGCGTCTTTATTATTATCAGAGCAGGAAACAATCATGGCTGTCGTTTGGCTCAGCTGAGAGGAGAGATGGAAACGTTCTGCTCAAATAAATACAGCTTAAAATACTTCACTGGTTTCCTTTAATAATAATAATAATAATAATAATAATATTCTGCATTAAAGGAGCAGTTCACTCTTTAACTGTTGCATCACATTAAACACAGTCTGGAGTTTCAAACATTAAAATCAGATTAAATATAAAGACGATGTAAACGTTGCTGCTGGAGTGTTTATGAGGTCACTGTGTATGAAGCGTCTGATTGGACGGTCAGGTTCACTTGACACCTGCAGGTGAGGAGCAGGAGTGTCTCTGATTGGCTGCAGGAGTGTCTCTGATTGGCTGCAACCATTGGTTCATTCATCAATGATCAGCTGAATGTTCATCCAATCAGAGTCCGGAGTCTGCAACACCTAGCTGAGCTCAGCCAATAGGAGCGCAGCGTCTGGATCATCAGGATCTCTTCAGAGTCTCCATGTAATGAAACGTTGCTCCTAAAGCCCAGCTGGTCTCCACCTGCTGGATGGTCCGCGCCAGCTGCAGTACACACAAATACTACCTTAAATACTACTGTTAATACTACCTTAAATACAACTATACACAGTAGAAATACTACTATAAATACTACCTTAAATACTACTGTAAATACTACTGTTAATACTACTGTAAATACTACCTTAAATACTACTGTAAATACTACTGTAAATACTACTGTAAATACTACCTTAAATACTACTGTAAATACTACCTTAAATACTACTGTACACAGTAGAAATACTGCAGTATTGTGAGTGACTTTGGTACCTTGAAGTACTTGGTGGGGGGGAAGCCGAGTTCCTGCAGCAGCACTGAGATGTAAACAAGATCCAGACACAGAAACGGACTCTGAAGAGGAGACGGAGAACTACACACTGATATACACACACACACACACACACACACACACACACACACACACACACACACACACACACACACACACACACACACACACACACACACACACACACACAGAGAGAATCACTGATTAATAAACTGTTCAGGCTGCAGTTCCGTGTTCTGTCCAGCAGGGGGCAGCGTCTCACCTCGTTTAGCAGCATCGATGTAATCTGACACTCTGATGCTTCCTCCTGTCTGCTCCTCTGACAGGAAACAGGAAACACATCACAATCATTACAAAATAAAAGTACATTTAAACATCAGCTTCTTTAAAACATTATTGTATGTATTGTATTATAGTGTGTGTGTCTGTGTGTGTGTCTGTGTGTGTGTGTGTGTGTGTGTGTGTCTCTGTGTGTCTGTGTGTGTGTGTCTCTCTGTATGTCTGTGTGTGTGTGTGTGTGTGTCTGTGTGTGTCTCTGTGTGTGTGTCTCTGTGTGTGTGTGTGTCTCTGTGTGTGTGTGTGTGTCTCTGTGTGTGTGTGTGTGTCTCTGTGTGTGTGTGTGTCTGTGTGTGTGTGTGTCTCTGTGTGTGTGTATGTGTGTGTGTCTCTCTGTGTGTGTGTGTCTCTGTGTGTGTGTGTGTGTGTGTCTGTGTGTGTGTGTGTGTGTGTGTGTGTGTGTGTGTGTGGTACCGATGAGTCCCAGGTCTACAGCTCGATCATAATAATATGAGAAAGCGTAGAATTCAACGTCTGCAGCCTCCGAAGCTTTAAACACTTTCCTGTAGAGAAGCTTCTCCACCTTAATACGACACGCATCATACACCGGTTCACCTGCAACACACACACACAGACACACACACACACACACACACACAGACACACATACACACACACAGAGAGACACACACACACACACACAGACACACACACACACATACACACACACACACACAGAGAGACACACACACACACACACACACACACAGACAGACACACACACACACAGACACACACACACACACACAGAGACACACACACACACAGACACACACACACAGAGACACACACACACACACAGACACACACACACACACAGACACACAGAGACACACACACAGACACACACACACACACAGAGACACACACAGAGACACACACGCACACACACACACAGATAAACACACACACAGAGACACACACAGAGACACACACAGACACACACACACACACACACACACACAGACACACACACACACACAGACACACACACACACAGTGAGGTTCCTACCCGCTCCTGAATGACAGTAAAGAGTAACGGACCAATCAGAGCCCTCCTACCTGCCTTCTGGCCCCTGACGGTGTAGAGGACGTCAGCGTGCTCCCAGCTGCCTGAGTACTCTGGAGCAAGGCAGGGGCTGACCAGCTGGGTGCTGCCCCCCACTGGCACACACACACACAGGGAGGACACACACGTTAACACAGACTGCTCCTTTAAATCATCATCTTTATGAGTGTTTCTGTTATTGTGTCCACCCCCCCTCTGTGCAGCTGCAGCTTCTTCCAGCTGATAAAGCTGCAGAGAAACATCTGGCAGCAAGAAATAAGCTTCCAGTTATTAAAAGATTAGATAATGGCTTATTTATCTGTGTGTGTGTGTGTGTGTCTGTGTGTGTGTGTGTGTGTGTGTGTGTGTGTTAGTGTGTGTGTGTGTGTGTGAGAGTGTGTGTGTGTGTGAGAGTGTGTGTGAGAGTGTGTGCGTGTGTGTGTGTTAGTGTGTGTGTGTGTGTGTCTGTGTGTGTGAGAGTGTGTTAGTGTGTGTGTCTCTGTGTGTGTGTGTTAGTGTGTTAGTGTGTGTGTCTGTGTGTGTGTGTGTGTGTCTGTGTGTGTGTCTGTGTGTGTGTGAGAGTGTGTGTGTGTGAGAGTGTTAGTGTGTGTGTGTGTGTGAGAGTGTGTGCGTGTGTGTGTGTTAGTGTGTGTGTGTGTGTGTGTGAGAGTGTGTGTGTGTGTGTCTGTGTGTGTAAGTGTGTGTGTGTGTGTGTCTGTATGTGTGTTAGTGTGTGTTAGTGTGTGTGTCTTTGTGTGTGTGTGTCTGTGTGTCTGTGAGAGTGTGTGTCTGTGTGTGTGAGAGTGTGTAAGTGTGTGTGTGTGTGTGTCTGTGTGTGTGTTAGTGTGTGTGTGTGTTAGTGTGTGTTAGTGTGTGTGTGTGTTAGTGTGTGTGTGTGTTAGTGTGTGTCTGTGAGAGTGTGTGTGTGTGAGAGTGTCTGTGTGTGTGTCTGTGTGTGTGTCTGTGTGTGTGTTAGTGTGTGTTAGTGTGTGTCTGAGAGTGTGTGTGTGAGAGTGTGTGTGTGTGTGTGTCTATGTTAGTGTGTGTCTGTGTGTGTGTTAGTGTGTGTGTGTATGTTTTTGTGAGTGTGTTAGTGTGTTAGTGTGTGTGTGTGTGTGTGTGTTAGTGTGTGTGTGTGTGTGTTAGTGTGTGTGTGTGTTAGTGTGTGTTTGTGTTAATGTGTGTTAGTGTGTTAGTGTGTGTGTGTGTTAGTGTGTGTGTGTTAGTGTGTGTGTGTGTGTGTGTGTTAGTGTGTGTGTGTTAGTGTGTGTTAGTGTGTGTGTTAGTGTGTGTGTGTGTGTGTGTGTTAGTGTGTGTGTGTGTGTGTGTGTGTGTGTGTGTACATACAGGGCAGAGCCTCCACGCCTCCTAACACAGAGAGCCGAGCTGACATCAGACCCAAACCCAGATAACTGCAGAGAGACACAATAATTAATAGTGTGTGTACCTGTGTGTGTGTGTGTGTGTACCTGTGTGTGTGTGTGTGTGTGTGTACCTGTGTGTGTAGACGGTGTGTGTGTGTTTGTGTACCTGTGTGTAGATGGTGTGTGTGTGTGTGTACCTGTGTGTGTAGACGTTGTGTGTGTACCTGTGTGTGTAGACGGAGTGTGTGTGTACCTGTGTGTGTAGACGTTGTGTGTGTACCTGTGTGTGTAGACGGTGTGTGTGTTGTTGAACATCTGGAAGGATCTGATGAACTCGATCGGTGAGGTCTGGATGGTTTTCTGCACAGAATCAATAATCAGCTGATTAAATCACTGATGAGGGTTCGACCAATCAGATGAGAGGATCCTAAATCACTGATAAGGGTTCGACCAATCAGATGAGAGGATCCTAAATCACTGATAAGGGTTCGACCAATCAGATGAGAGGATCCTAAATCACTGATGAAGGTTCGACCAATCAGATGGGAGGATCCTAAATCACTGATAAGGGTTCGACCAATCAGATGAGAGGATCCTAAATCACTGATGAGGGTTCGACCAATCAGATGAGAGCATCCTCACCTCGTCCTGAGGGCTGAAGGTGATCTGAGTGGATCCTCCTCCGAGATCCAGCATCCCTACAGTGGGAGAGTCTGACTGGTGGAGTCCTCCAGTCAGGAAGTTAACGGTGATCCAGGCAGAGATCCCTGAAACATCAACAACATATATACAGATCTCTCTACAGATGTTTCTACCAGATCTCTTTACAGATGTTTCTACCAGATCTCTCTACAGATGTTTCTACCAGATCTCTTTACAGATGTTTCTACCAGATCTCTCTACAGATGTTTATACCAGATCTCTCTCTACAGATGTTTATACCAGATCTCTCTACAGATGTTTCTACCAGATCTCTCTACAGATGTTTATACCAGATCTCTCTACAGATGTTTCTACCAGATCTCTCTACAGATGTTTCTACCAGATCTCTCTACAGATGTTTCTACCAGATCACTCTACAGATGTTTATACGAGATCTCTCTCTCTACAGATGTTTATACCAGATCTCTCTACAGATGTTTATACCAGATCTCTCTACAGATGTTTATACCAGATCTCTCTGTACAGATGTTTATACCAGATCTCTCTCTACAGATGTTTCTACCAGATCTCTCTACAGATGTTTCTACCAGATCTCTCTCTACAGATGTTTCTACCAGATCTCTCTCTACAGATGTTTCTACCAGATCTCTCTACAGATATTTATACTAGATCTCTCTCTACAGATGTTTATACTAGATCTCTCTCTACAGATGTTTCTACCAGATCTCTCTGTACAGATGTTTCTACCAGATCTCTCTGCAGATGTTTATACTAGATCTCTCTACAGATGTTTCTACCAGATCACTCTACAGATGTTTATACTAGATCTCTCTACAGATGTTTATACTAGATCTCTCTACAGATGTTTCTACCAGATGTTTATACTAGATCTCTCTACAGATGTTTATACTAGATCTCTACAGATGTTTCTACTAGATCTCTCTACAGATGTTTATACCAGATCACTCTACAGATGTTTCTACCAGATCTCTCTACAGATGTTTATACCAGATGTTTATACCAGATCTCTCTACAGATGTTTCTACCAGATGTTTATACCAGATCTCTCTCTACAGATGTTTCTACCAGATCTCTCTACAGATGTTTATACTAAATCTCTCTACAGATGTTTCTACCAGATCTCTCTCTACAGATGTTTCTACCAGATCTCTCTACAGATGTTTATACCAGATGTTTCTACCAGATCTCTCTACAGATGTTTCTACCAGATCTCTATACAGATGTTTATACTAGATCTATTTACAGATGTTTCTACCAGATCTCTCTCTACAGATGTTTCTACCAGATCTCTCTACAGATGTTTATACCAGATGTTTCTACCAGATCTCTCTACAGATGTTTATACCAGATGTTTCTACCAGATCTCTCTACAGATGGTTTATACTAGATCTCTCTACAGATGTTTATACTAGATCTCTTTACAGATGTTTATACCAGATCTCTCTCTACAGATGTTTCTACCAGATCTCTCTACAGATGTTTCTACCAGATCTCTCTACAGATGTTTATACTAGATCTCTTTACAGATGTTTATACCAGATCTCTCTACAGATGTTTATACTAGATCTCTCTACAGATGTTTCTACCAGATCTCTCTACAGATGTTTATACTACATCTCTCTACAGATGTTTATACCAGATGTTTATACTAGATCTCTCTACAGATGTTTATACCAGATGTTTATACTAGATCTCTCTACAGATGTTTATACTACATCTCTCTACAGATGTTTATACCAGATGTTTATACCAGATCTCTCTACAGATGTTTATACTAGATCTCTCTACAGATGTTTATACCAGATCTCTCTACAGATGTTTATACTACATCTCTCTACAGATGTTTATACTAGATCTCTCTACAGATGTTTCTACCAGATCTCTCTACAGATGTTTATACTAGATCTCACTCCCCCCCCTCCCACTGTCTGCAGAGGTGCTCTCCAAGGTGCTGACCCCTCCCACTGTCTGCAGCGGCGCTCTCCAAGGTGCTGACCCCTCCCACTGTCTGCAGCGGTGCTCTCCAAGGTGCTGACCCCTCCCACTGTCTCAAAGGTGCTGACCCCCTCCCACTGTCTCCAAGGTGCTGACCCCTCCCACTGTCTGCAGCAGCGCTCTCCAAGGTGCTGACCCCTCCCACTGTCTGCAGCAGCGCTCTCCAAGGTGCTGACCCCTCCCACTGTCTGCAGCGGCGCTCTCCAAGGTGCTGACCCCTCCCACTGTCTCCAAGGTGCTGACCCCTCCCACTGTCTGCAGCGGTGCTCTCCAACGTGCTGACCCCTCCCACTGTCTCCAAGGTGCTGACCCCTCCCACTGTCTCCAAGGTGCTCTCCAACGTGCTCACTCTCATTCTACCTGCTGGCTCGGGTCAGCGCTGCATATTACAATCTTGATAACGCACCTTTACATTAACAGTGTAATATGAGCTCAATCACTTTGCTCTGCATCAAAACAGCAACGCTCCAGATTTCACCTCACTATGAGACCAACATGCAGAAGCTTCACTGATACTGAATATATTATATATATATATATATATATATATATATATATATATAATATATTCTATCAAAATGGATTAAAAGCAGAAATTTGATGCTGAGTCCACAAAGAAAGAATGTGTGAAGTTATTCATACGTTTACTTTCACATTTTAACCCTTTAGATTTAAATAAACCACATGGACACTAACAAACATCACTGACCGACTATAGAAACACTTGTTTTGCTTTTTCTATGAATGATCTTTTTCATGTCTTTGTGTTTGTGTTTAAAAAGTAAAGAATAAAGTGAGCAGTGGACATGAAGGATGTGTTATTGGGGTCAGACTCATATTTGCTCTCAGCTCAGATGCATTAGAGCCTTTTAGCAGTGACCTCTGACCCCGTCTCATAGGACGTGTATCATAGGAGCTTTACCATAAAACTCTAAGAAGCCATTTTCAAACAAAACAAACAAGTATGCAGATAGACATGGAGCTAAACACTGGCACTTAGCCCCCCCCCCCCCTCCTCACTAACCACTCTGATATCTGCATTAACAATAAGTCGTAATCTGCATCAGAGCGGCCAAAACAGGGCCGGTAATAAGGCCGAGGCGATCCGGCTCCTGAGAGGAGCTGATGGAGGAGTCCATTAGTGGTCCGAGGAAAAAGAAGTTAATTCACTAATCATTAAAAGACATTTATGGCAGAGGAGTAACAAGCTGATCCCCCCCTCACTGAGGGAAGTAACAAGCTGATCCCCCCCCTCACTGAGGGAAGTAACAAGCTGATCCCCCCCCCTCACTGAGGGAAGTAACAAGCTGATGCCCCCCCCCACTGAGAGAAGTATGGCAGAGGAGTAACGAGCTGACCCCCCCCCCCCACTGAGAGAAGTATGGCAGAGGAGTAACGAGCTGACCCCCCCCCCCCTCGATGAGAGAAGGAGAAAACATTTCAGCCTCGCAGATAATCGGCCTCAAGATTAAGTGGGACATTATCCCACATGGCCATAATTGCTTGTATGAACTACTTTAAAAAGGATTGGATTAGATGTGTGTGTGTGTGTGTGTGTGTGTGTGTGTGTGTGTGTGTGTGAGAGAGTGTGTGAGTGTGTGTGTGTGTGTGAGAGCTGCGTGTGCACACAAACATCAGACCTACATGTGACTTCATATAGAAATATAATAAATACCCAACAAACAACAATCGTATTAAAAGCTGCAGAGTTCATTGTGAAGGCAGAGGTCAGAGGTCAGCGCAGGGACAAACATCTGGAAACATCTGCAGTGTTTCACACTCAGGTACAAACATCTGGAAACATCTGCAGTGTTTCATACTCAGGTACAAACATCTGGAAACATCTGCAGTGTTTCACACTCAGGGACAAACATCTGCAGTGTTTCACACTCAGGTACAAACATCTGGAAACATCTGCAGTGTTTCACACTCAGGGACAAACATCTGGAAACATCTGCAATGTTTCACACTCAGGGACAAACATCTGGAAACATCTGCAGTGTTTCACACTCAGGTACAAACATCTGGAAACATCTGCAGTGTTTCACACTCAGGAACAAACATCTGGAAACATCTGCAGTGTTTCACACTCAGGTACAAACATCTGGAAACATCTGCAGTGTTTCATACTCAGGAACAAACATCTGCAGTGTTTCATACTCAGGGACAAACATCGGCAGTGTTTCATACTCAGGGACAAACATCTGGAAATATCTGCAGTGTTTCACACTCAGGTACAAACATCTGGAAACATCTGCAGTGTTTCACACTCAGGGACAAACATCTGGAAACATCTGCAATGTTTCACACTCAGGGACAAACATCTGGAAACATCTGCAGTGTTTCACACTCAGGTACAAACATCTGGAAACATCTGCAGTGTTTCACACTCAGGGACAAACATCTGGAAACATCTGCAGTGTTTCACACTCAGGTACAAACATCTGGAAACATCTGCAGTGTTTCATACTCAGGAACAAACATCTGCAGTGTTTCATACTCAGGGACAAACATCGGCAGTGTTTCATACTCAGGGACAAACATCTGGAAACATCTGCAGTGTTTCACACTCAGGTACAAACATCTGGAAACATCTGCAGTGTTTCACACTCAGGGACAAACATCTGGAAACATCTGCAGTGTTTCACACTCAGGGACAAACATCTGCAGTGTTTCATACTCAGGAACAAACATCTGGAAACATCTGCAGTGTTTCACACTCAGGTACAAACATCTGGAAACATCTGCAGTGTTTCACACTCAGGGACAAACATCTGGAAACATCTGCAGTGTTTCACACTCAGGTACAAACATCTGGAAACATCTGCAGTGTTTCATACTCAGGAACAAACATCTGCAGTGTTTCATACTCAGGGACAAACATCTGGAAACATCTGCAGTGTTTCACACTCAGGTACAAACATCTGGAAACATCTGCAGTGTTTCACACTCAGGGACAAACATCTGGAAACATCTGCAGTGTTTCACACTCAGGGACAAACATCTGCAGTGTTTCACACTCAGGAACAAACATCTGCAGTGTTTCATACTCAGGGACAAACATCTGGAAACATCTGCAGTGTTTCACACTCAGGTACAAACATCTGGAAACATCTGCAGTGTTTCACACTCAGGAACAAACATCTGCAGTGTTTCACACTCAGGAACAAACATCTGCAGTGTTTCATACTCAGGGACAAACATCTGGAAACATCTGCAGTGTTTCACACTCAGGTACAAACATCTGGAAACATCTGCAGTGTTTCACACTCAGGTGCAAACATCTGGAAACATCTGCAGTGTTTCACACTCAGGGACAAACATCTGGAAACATCTGCAGTGTTTCACACTCAGGGACAAACATCTGCAGTGTTTCACACTCAGGGACAAACATCTGCAGTGTTTCACACTCAGGTACAAACATCTGGAAACATCTGCAGTGTTTCACACTCAGGGACAAACATCTGCAGTGTTTCACACTCAGGTACAAACATCTGGAAACATCTGCAGTGTTTCACACTCAGGGACAAACATCTGCAGTGTTTCACACTCAGGTACAAACATCTGGAAACATCTGCAGTGTTTCACACTCAGGGACAAACATCTGCAGTGTTTCACACTCAGGGACAAACATCTGGAAACATCTGGAATGTCAGCTTTATGTCATATTAAACCTTATTAAATGTAAACAGGAAACTTTTATTTAAATTAAAGAATAAAGTTGTTTTTGATATTTTAACGTTCAGGATTAAAGGAACCGAATCAGTGTTTGGAGCCTCTAGTGGCGACTGGAGGAACTGCAGATGTCACCAAATACAGCCGATGATCAATCAATGATCAATCAATAATTAATCATCTGTTAATCGATGATGGTGATGATGATGATGATGAAGGTGCGTGATGATGAAGGTGAGTATGAGGGTGATGATGATGATGATGAAGGTGAGTATGATGAAGGTGAGTGATGATGAAGGTAAGTGATGATGATGAAGGTGAGTATGAGGGTGATAATGATGATGAAGGTGAGTATGATGATGAAGGTGAGTGATGATGAAGGTGAGTATGAGTATGATGATGATGGTGAGTGATGATG
>NC_084981.1:30663598-30668598 GCF_963691925.1 Scomber scombrus | reverse complement strand
TACCTCTGCTGTCTGTGGTGTTAGAATAAAGACTGTCTGTACCTCTGCTGTCTGTGGTGTTAGAATAAAGACTGTCTGTACCTCTGCTGTCTGTGGTGTCAGAATAAAGACTGTCTGTACCTCTGCTGTCTGTGGTGTCAGAATAAAGACTGTCTGTACCTCTGCTGTCTGTGGTGTTAGAATAAAGACTGTCTGTACCTCTGCTGTCTGTCTGTGGTGTCAGAATAAAGACTGTCTGTACCTCTGCTGTCTGTCTGTGGTGTTAGAATAAAGACTGTCTGTACCTCTGCTGTCTGTGGTGTCAGAATAAAGACTGTCTGTACCTCTGCTGTCTGTCTGTGGTGTTAGAATAAAGACTGTCTGTACCTCTGCTGTCTGTGGTGTTAGAATAAAGACTGTCTGTACCTCTGCTGTCTGTCTGTGGTGTCAGAATAAAGACTGTCTGTACCTCTGCTGTCTGTCTGTGGTGTCAGAATAAAGACTGTCTGTACCTCTGCTGTCTGTCTGTGGTGTTAGAATAAAGACTGTCTGTACCTCTGCTGTCTGTGGTGTTAGAATAAAGACTGTCTGTACCTCTGCTGTCTGTGGTGTCAGAATAAAGACTGTCTGTACCTCTGCTGTCTGTGGTGTTAGAATAAAGACTGTCTGTACCTCTGCTGTCTGTGGTGTTACAATAAAGACTGTCTGTACCTCTGCTGTCTGTGGTGTTAGAATAAAGACTGTCTGTACCTCTGCTGTCTGTCTGTGGTGTTACAATAAAGACTGTCTGTACCTCTGCTGTCTGTGGTGTTAGAATAAAGACTGTCTGTACCTCTGCTGTCTGTCTGTGGTGTTACAATAAAGACTGTCTGTACCTCTGCTGTCTGTGGTGTTAGAATAAAGACTGTCTGTACCTCTGCTGTCTGTCTGTGGTGTCAGAATAAAGACTGTCTGTACCTCTGCTGTCTGTGGTGTCAGAATAAAGACTGTCTGTACCTCTGCTGTCTGTCTGTGGTGTCAGAATAAAGACTGTCTGTACCTCTGCTGTCTGTGGTGTTAGAATAAAGACTGTCTGTACTTCTGCTGTCTGTGGTGTTAGAATAAAGACTGTCTGTACCTCTGCTGTCTGTCTGTGGTGTCAGAATAAAGACTGTCTGTACCTCTGCTGTCTGTGGTGTCAGAATAAAGACTGTCTGTACCTCTGCTGTCTGTGGTGTCAGAATAAAGACTGTCTGTACCTCTGCTGTCTGTGGTGTTAGAATAAAGACTGTCTGTACCTCTGCTGTCTGTGGTGTTAGAATAAAGACTGTCTGTACCTCTGCTGTCTGTGGTGTCAGAATAAAGACTGTCTGTACCTCTGCTGTCTGTGGTGTTAGAATAAAGACTGTCTGTACCTCTGCTGTCTGTCTGTGGTGTTAGAATAAAGACTGTCTGTACGTCTGCTGTCTGTGGTGTCAGAATAAAGACTGTCTGTACCTCTGCTGTCTGTGGTGTCAGAATAAAGACTGTCTATACCTCTGCTGTCTGTGGTGTCAGAATAAAGACTGTCTATACCTCTGCTGTCTGTCTGTGGTGTCAGAATAAAGACTGTCTGTACCTCTGCTGTCTGTGGTGTTAGAATAAAGACTGTCTGTACCTCTGCTGTCTGTCTGTGGTGTCAGAATAAAGACTGTCTGTACCTCTGCTGTCTGTGGTGTCAGAATAAAGACTGTCTGTACCTCTGCTGTCTGTGGTGTCAGAATAAAGACTGTCTGTACCTCTGCTGTCTGTCTGTGGTGTTAGAATAAAGACTGTCTGTACCTCTGCTGTCTGTGGTGTCAGAATAAAGACTGTCTGTACCTCTGCTGTCTGTCTGTGGTGTTAGAATAAAGACTGTCTGTACCTCTGCTGTCTGTGGTGTCAGAATAAAGACTGTCTGTACCTCTGCTGTCTGTCTGTGGTGTCAGAATAAAGACTGTCTGTACCTCTGCTGTCTGTCTGTGGTGTCAGAATAAAGACTGTCTGTACCTCTGCTGTCTGTCTGTGGTGTCAGAATAAAGACTGTCTGTACCTCTGCTGTCTGCGGTGTTAGAATAAAGACTGTCTGTACCTCTGCTGTCTGTCTGTGGTGTTAGAATAAAGACTGTCTGTACCTCTGCTGTCTGTGGTGTTAGAATAAAGACTGTCTGTACCTCTGCTGTCTGTGGTGTTAGAATAAAGACTGTCTGTACCTCTGCTGTCTGTGGTGTTAGAATAAAGACTGTCTGTACCTCTGCTGTCTGTGGTGTTAGAATAAAGACTGTCTGTACCTCTGCTGTCTGTGGTGTCAGAATAAAGACTGTCTGTACCTCTGCTGTCTGTGGTGTCAGAATAAAGACTGTCTGTACCTCTGCTGTCTGTGGTGTCAGAATAAAGACTGTCTGTACCTCTGCTGTCTGTCTGTGGTGTCAGAATAAAGACTGTCTGTACCTCTGCTGTCTGTGGTGTCAGAATAAAGACTGTCTGTACCTCTGCTGTCTGTGGTGTTAGAATAAAGACTGTCTGTACCTCTGCTGTCTGTGGTGTTAGAATAAAGACTGTCTGTACCTCTGCTGTCTGTGGTGTCAGAATAAAGACTGTCTGTACCTCTGCTGTCTGTGGTGTTAGAATAAAGACTGTCTGTACCTCTGCTGTCTGTGGTGTTAGAATAAAGACTGTCTGTACCTCTGCTGTCTGTGGTGTTAGAATAAAGACTGTCTGTACCTCTGCTGTCTGTGGTGTCAGAATAAAGACTGTCTGTACCTCTGCTGTCTGTCTGTGGTGTTAGAATAAAGACTGTCTGTACCTCTGCTGTCTGTCTGTGGTGTCAGAATAAAGACTGTCTGTACCTCTGCTGTCTCTCTGTGGTGTCAGAATAAAGACTGTCTGTACCTCTGCTGTCTGTGGTGTTAGAATAAAGACTGTCTGTACCTCTGCTGTCTGTGGTGTCAGAATAAAGACTGTCTGTACCTCTGCTGTCTGTGGTGTCAGAATAAAGACTGTCTGTACCTCTGCTGTCTGTCTGTGGTGTTAGAATAAAGACTGTCTGTACCTCTGCTGTCTGTCTGTGGTGTTAGAATAAAGACTGTCTGTACCTCTGCTGTCTGTGGTGTCAGAATAAAGACTGTCTGTACCTCTGCTGTCTGTCTGTGGTGTCAGAATAAAGACTGTCTGTACCTCTGCTGTCTGTGGTGTTAGAATAAAGACTGTCTGTACCTCTGCTGTCTGTGGTGTCAGAATAAAGACTGTCTGTACCTCTGCTGTCTGTGGTGTCAGAATAAAGACTGTCTGTACCTCTGCTGTCTGTCTGTGGTGTCAGAATAAAGACTGTCTGTACCTCTGCTGTCTGTCTGTGGTGTTAGAATAAAGACTGTCTGTACCTCTGCTGTCTGTCTGTGGTGTTAGAATAAAGACTGTCTGTACCTCTGCTGTCTGTGGTGTCAGAATAAAGACTGTCTGTACCTCTGCTGTCTGTCTGTGGTGTTAGAATAAAGACTGTCTGTACCTCTGCTGTCTGTGGTGTCAGAATAAAGACTGTCTGTACCTCTGCTGTCTGTGGTGTTAGAATAAAGACTGTCTGTACCTCTACTGTCTGTGGTGTCAGAATAAAGACTGTCTGTACCACTACTGTCTGTGGTGTTAGAATAAAGACTGTCTGTACCTCTGCTGTCTGTGGTGTTAGAATAAAGACTGTCTGTACCTCTGCTGTCTGTGGTGTTAGAATAAAGACTGTCTGTACCTCTACTGTCTGTGGTGTCAGAATAAAGACTGTCTGTACCTCTGCTGTCTGTCTGGAACTTGAAGATATGGACTCTGGTCCCAGTGCTCCCAGCGTCGAACATGATGCCATACTGGAAGCCGGTGGTTCCTGTGGGGGGGTCGGGTTGGGGGGGCTGCTGCTGCAGGTGGGGGGGCTGCTGCAGGTGGGGGGGCTGCTGCAGGTGGGGGGGCTGTCTGTAGCTTTGGGGATTGGTGGAGGCGTAGTGACGCTTCACAAACATCAGGTAAGCCAGCAGGAAGCCAGCGAAGAGGAAGACTCCGGCGAACTTTGGCCTCTTCATCGCCTCTCATGCTGTGTGCTAGAAGAGGTGCATGCTGGGAGCCTGATCATCAGATCAATAACATAATAAAAATCAAAGTCACTTCCTCTTCTCCTCATTTAACAGCTGGAACAACAACACCTCTTTAGGAAGGGTTTAGCAGAACAAGCTGAACTTATAAAGATACTTTAAATCTTAAATATCTGATATTTGATCATTTTAAATAAAAACTGTTAATTCAGCTTTAAAATAATCAGATTTATTTCATTATTTTCACCTTAAAGATGCTTTTTATTCACTGTAGAAAGGATCAATAATAATAATCATTATTATAATGATTATTATTATTATTATTATTGATCTTTATGGACGTTTGAAGCTGTTTAATTAAAACATTTAAAGAGTTTATTATGTATTTAAATGTATTAAAGCGACAGAAACTCTTCTGTGTTTATATAACAGCGTTTATAACGTTTATAAAGTTTATAACAGTTTATAACGTTTATAAATTTAATGTTTATGAATCTGAACATCAAATTAATTAATTAGCAGTTAGCTTCATGCTAACAGCTAACAGATAAAACTAACCGTAACAACGCGTTTTATTCACGTACCGAGCTCAGACTACCGGCGCAGCTCCGTTAACCCCTCCGGTAAATCCTCCGGTACTCTGACGGTAATCCTCCGGTAATTAATCCGGTAATTAATCCGTTATTCTTCGTTATTTTCTTCGTTAGTTTTTCCTTTAATGTCAACAGTCCGACGCACTCTGATGACGTCAGCCCGTAACGTGGCCGGAAGTAGTTTAAACAGAAGTTTCTTTGTTGTTAAAATATTTTATTTATTTATTATTTATGAACGAACAAATTATAAATAAGGAAGAATATAAACTCTATATTCAATAACAAACTAATTATAAACACTTAATATTAAATACATTTAATCTGTTTATCTTTTATCCTTTATTATATTATATTATATTAT
>NC_084981.1:30648598-30658598 GCF_963691925.1 Scomber scombrus | reverse complement strand
TGTTCTACTGTTCCTCTGATCATGTTCTACTGTTCCTCTGATCATGTTCTACTGTTCTACTGTTCTTCTGATCATATTCTACTGTTTCTCTGATCGTGTTCTACTGTTCCTCTGATCATGTTCTACTCTTCCTCTGATCATGTTCTACTGTTCCTCTGATCATGTTCTACTCTTCCTCTGATCATGTTCTACTGTTCTACTGTTCCTCTGATCATGTTCTACTGTTCCTCTGATCGTGTTCTACTGTTCTACTGTTCCTCTGATCATGTTCTACTGTTCTACTGTTCTACTGTTCCTCTGATCATGTTCTAATGTTCTACTGTTCTACTGTTCTACTGTTCTACTGTTCCTCTGATCATGTTCTACTGTTCTACTGTTCTACTGTTCTACTGTTCCTCTGATCGTGTTCTACTGTTCCTCTGATCATGTTCTACTGTTCCTCTGATCATGTTCTAATGTTCTACTGTTCTACTGTTCTACTGTTCTACTGTTCTACTGTTCCTCTGATCATGTTCTACTGTTCCTCTGATCATGTTCTACTGTTCTACTGTTCCTCTGATCATGTTCTACTGTTCTACTGTTCTACTGTTCTACTGTTCCTCTGATCATGTTTCACTTAGAGCAGTGGTTTTCAAAGTGGGGGCCGCGGCCCCCTGGGGGGCCGCCAGGGGGCGCTAGGGGGGCCTCAGGAAATCAGAGGGAAGATGACAAAAAAGTGCAAATATGAAAAAAAAATTAAAATAATATATTTTTAAAAGAAATATAAAAGAAATATTCGAATTATTTTAAAATCATTATTATAAATATAACTTATAATATAAAATTGTCATTCGTGACGTCATGAGGTGATTGTTGTTGACCGTTGATCAATGTTTCTTGGGTTTTTTTTAATTCTTTGTGGTAAATGAAAGTAGTTTGTATGTTTATATTTCATTGTAAAGAGACTCTTAAGCGGTTTTGATCTATTTATAAATAAGTGAGGAAGGGTTAGAGTCATATATGTTTTTTATTTGATTGTATTCCTTTTTTGTTATTACATCTTATTTTTTTGTTCTTGAAATCTAAAATTTAAATAATAATTGAATATTGAATAAAAATAAGGAAATCATTCTAAAAGTCTCTCCACATTTTGTCAGTGGGTTTGCCAAGGGGGTCCCCGGGCAGAGGCTAATGCTGTTTAGGGGGCCTTGGCATGGAAAAGTTTGGGAACCCCTGACTTAGAGAACACTTTAATAAAACACTCGTAGTGATATCTGTCATATCGTAACAACGTATTGAGTAAAGTTAATCGCATTGCAGAGTAACAGAATGTAAAATATTGTATCCTAATGTATCGTAACGTCGTAATGTATCGCAACGTAATGTAACGTATCGTAATGTATCGTAACGTATTGTAACATATTGTTATGTATGATTTTGTGTAGCGTTGTATCGTAACGTATCGCAACGTATCGCAACGTATCGTAATGTATGTAACATCGTAGTGTATTGTAATTATCGTAACGTATCATAACATATCGTAATGTATTGTAATGTATCGTAACATAATGTAACGTATAGTAACGTATCGGAACGTCGTAATGTATCGGAATGTATTGTAATGTATCGTAACTTAATGTAACGTCGTAATGTATCGTAACGTACCGTTTGTTGTTGTGTATAATGTATCATGATGTATTATATTGTTTATCGCATTGTGTCATTATCATAACGTAACATATTGTTATATATTGTCTCCTATCGTGTTCTATTGTAATGTATCACGATGTATTGTAACATATAATCTTGTGTCATGTTGTATCATAACGTTGTATCGTATTGCGTATTGTAACATATTGTAACATATCATAACGTTATGTCATAACATATTGCAACGTATCGTAACGTTATATCGTAACGTATCGTAACATATTGTAAGGTATTGTAACGTATCGTAATGTATCGTAACGTATCGTAACGTATTGTACGTTATGTCGTATTGTATTGTAACGCATTGTAACGTATCGTAACGTAACGCATTGTAACGTATCGTAACGTAACGTATCGTAACGTATTGTACGTTATGTCGTATTGTATTGTAACGTATCGTAACGTATTGTAACATATTGTACGTTATGTTGTATCATAATGTAACGTATCGTAACGTATTGAAATATATCGTAACATATCGTATCGTAACGTTATGTCGTAACGTATTGTAACGTATCATAACGTTAGGTCGTAATGTATTGTAACATATTGTACGTTATGTTGTATCATAATGTAACGTATCGTAACGTATTGAAATATATCGTAACATATCGTATCGTAACGTTATGTCGTAACGTATTGTAACGTATCATAACGTTAGGTCGTAATGTATTGTAACATATTGTACGTTATGTCGTATCATAATGTAACATATCGTAACATATCGTATCGTATTATAACGTAATATAAAGTAACGTGTTTTTTCTCTTCTCTTCTGCAACAGTCTAACTGCACTTTTTTACATTTTCTGATTTCAGTCACAGAAACTTTTTAACTGTTGATTTAAAATATTTCAATTAGAGATCAAACGTTCAAACGTTGTGTGAAAGTGAAACTTTCTCTCTGCTGCGTTTCTGTAGTAAGAAAGGAAAGATGTCGGCTCAGGGTCAGGCTCAGGGTCAGGGTTAGGGTTAGGGATTATTTCTACGTGACTTAATGTCTCAGCATCACTTCCTCCTGACGTCAGCGCGTCTTTATAAACTGATATATCACAGTCAGCGCTGGACTAACTTGCTGTGGTATAAACAGTGAGCTGCTATAATGTATCTGCTCTATCTGGGTCATGTGATCCCATCAGGAGGATTATTAGGGAATCATTTGAAGGATTTCTGGGGATATAATTCAGCATGTTAGGATAATAATTGATAGAAGATTCCACTTTCATCTGGTAAGACTTCAGTATGGATTAGGAGACGCAGCGGGGACATCTGGACTGAGCTGCCTTATTTCTGAGCCTTATTAGGCTGCATCTTATTTATCTCTTATCATCTGTGCATCTTATCAGCTCTGATTATCATCTGCAATCTGCAGCAGCTGCAGAGCGAGGACACGCTGGTCATACTGTCACATGTGTGTCATGATTCAGCTGAAACATCGTTCAGTCACATGCGTTCACACACAGGTTACATGTGTGATGCTTTCAAATGAAGGAAACATGGATAAGCTAGTGTTTTACATGGCTGGAAAATACAAATGATGAGATATTAAGTTATGTTATATTTCATAATCTGGATTCAGTGAGTCGTAACTTTGAATTAACATCTATAATATGTTGATTTATTGAGGTGAAAACTCATAATCTTTAATTATTGAGCAATAATCTCTGATGAAGGAAGGACTGACTCTAAAATGTACAAATTTAGTAGAAAATATAAATATATTCACGGTGGTAAAAAGGTAGAAATGATGAGATATTAATGTTGTATTTCATTAATCTGGATTCAGTGAGTCATAACTTTGAATTAACATCTAAAAAGTTGATTTATAAATATCTCTAACCTTTAATTATTGGGCTAGAACCTCACAGGAAGGAAGGACGGACTCTAAAATGTAAATATGAAGTAAAAAGTGAAGCAAATAAAGAAATAAAATATAAAAGCTGTAAAGTTCAGCGTGTGAAACCTGTGTTGAACCTTCAGGAGGTGAAGAGAGGAGCTGAGCTGCTGAGTAATTGGGGTCATGATGACATTTTATAAAACCAATAACTCAGAGTGAAGCTCGTCCATCCAATCCGCCGCCAGACGCTCTATTTTTGGAGGGAAAAACCAGAAACGATGATTAATGTTATTGGATTATTTACATTGCCTTCAACATGATTGAGCCTCAGAAATGAAATTAAAATGTGTGTTTACGGGATTTTCCAGGAAAGTCCCGTAAAAACCACGACGGTAATAAGGAATGACTAATTCTCCCAAAGTCGATTAAACACCAAGAAAATCACTGCAGGACAAATAAGATCTGGATTAGAAGCTGCGGCTATAAGAGGCAGATTAAAGGTCTTTATCTATTACAGTATTATCATTACTGTTATTATTATTATTATTATTATTATTATTATTGTTCTGCAGGATTAAACAAACCATTAAACACAAATAAACTGTTTTTATTTTTCTCTTTTATTATTTTCTGGATTCAAATTCTTTAAAAGGTTTATAAAAGTTTAATCTAAGAAACACAGCCTGAGATCACAGTGTGATGTCATCACTACATATTTATATATTTATATAAATATATAAATATCTTCCTGACACAAACAGAGAAGCTTTGAAAATGTCTTAAACCTGCTTCTGTGTCTCAGATCTGTGTTTAATGTTAACGTCTCATAAACACGACGGCACTGAAATTATGATTAATAAACAAATAGTTTCAGTTTTTATCTTTTTCTCTGATCTTTGATTGTTGCTGAAATATTATAAATATATAATATAATAATAAATATATCATCTGAACATTTATAGAAATGAAAGCATGTGAGAAGTTTAGAGGAGCTGTTAACAACTCATAGATCTGAAATGTAGAAAGTAGCATCACATGGAAATACTACAGTAAAGTACTAGTACCTCAAACTGTACTACAGAGGTATTATTATTATTATTATTATTATTATTATTATTATTATATTAAACATGGCTTCAGATTATTATAATTATTATAATATAATATATTATTATTATTATTATATTATATTATATTATATTATATTATATTATATTATATTATATTATATTATATTATATTATTAATATTATATTAAACACGGCTTCAGATTAGCCGGCAGAGTCAAAGTGCATCAAATAAAGGAAATTGCATTAAATTATCCCATTAATATTATTATATTTGCTCTCAGACATTATATAATGAAACAAAGTGGTTTTACTCACTTATCCTCTCAGGCCTCATCATGAAGGAGCCGCTAGTGAATGAAAATTGGATTGTTATAAGCAGAGAGCAGGAGGACGAGGACACGCGGAGCTGCAGGTAATGATGCTTTTATCCTGCAGGTTCATCTTTACTCACTCAGGATGAGTCTATACCAGCCTCATCATCATCATCATAATAATAATAATAATAATAGCACCTTTATATTGTATGTGTGTATGAAGGGAACAGCAGGAACTTCAGGGTGAAATGTTCAGAAACCAGCAGGGTCAGAGGTCGTGTCTAGAGGAAGCTGCTGCTAAAAATGTTGCTACTGAATGTTTCTGAGTTTAGGTTGAATGTTAGTTCAGAGGTCAGTTTATAGTAAAACAATCATCAGCTTTAAAAAGTAGGAATACAGGTAGGAGTTAACAGGACATCAGCTCCCAATGCAGGTAGGATTTAACAGGACATCAGCTCCCAATGCAGGTAGGATTTAACAGGACATCAACTCCCAATGCAGGTAGGATTTAACAGGACATCAACTCCCAATGCAGGTAGGATTTAACAGGACATCTGCTCCCAATGCAGGTAGACATTAACAGGACATCAGCTCCCAATGCAGGTAGGATTTAACAGGACATCAACTCCCAATGCAGGTAGACATTAACAGGACATCAGCTCCCAATGCAGGTAGACTTTAACTGGACATCAGCTCCTAATGCAGGTAGGATTTAACAGGACATCAACTCCCAATGCAGGTAGACATTAACAGGACATCAGCTCCCAATGCAGGTAGACTTTAACTGGACATCAGCTCCTAATGCAGGTAGGATTTAACAGGACATCAACTCCCAATGCAGGTAGACATTAACAGGACATCAGCTCCCAATGCAGGTAGACTTTAACTGGACATCAGCTCCTAATGCAGGTAGGATTTAACAGGACATCAGCTCCCAATGCAGGTAGACTTTAACAGGACATCAACTCCCAATGCAGGTAGACTTTAACAGGACATCAGCTCCCAATGCAGGTAGGATTTAACAGGACATCAACTCCCAATGCAGGTAGACTTTAACAGGACATCAGCTCCCAATGCAGGTAGGATTTAACTGGACATCAACTCCCAATGCAGGTAGACTTTAACTGGACATCAGCTCCCAATGCAGGTAGGATTTAACAGGATATCACAGCTGTGTTTTGACTTCCTGCTGTTAGTTTGTAATATTGACTCCATTCATCACAACCATCAGCAGCATGCTGGGAGTCGACACGGGAGTCGAACCATCAACCCTGTTAAACACCTGATCACTAAAAAGTAAAAACCAAGATGTGTGAGTGTGAAGCAGCAGATAAAGACAGTGTAACACACACACACACACACACACACACACACACACACACACACACACACACACACACACACACACACACACACACACACACACACACACACACACACACACACACACATTACTGTTAATCTGCAGCAGTGATGACTGACTCTGATCACATGTTGCGTGAGTCCAGATGTTGACAGCTGGAGTTTCACTTCAAACACATTAACGGATCCTAAAGAGACGAAGAGATTTAACCATGTCAACACTTTATTATATCTATTATAAAAGCTGCTCAACACACTCAACACACTCAACACACTCAACACACCAACCAGAACATCATCATCCAACTATTAGATTCATTTCCAACATTTTGATGATCAATGAATGCATCAAAATATCTTCATATGTCATTATAAATGTTTCATAATGAGTTATCATCATATATTTATGATGTTTATAACTATAAATAAATAAAGAATAAAGAGTATTGTGTGATATAATAAACTTCATGATGTATTACAGACATGAGATTCATATAAAGTGAACATTGAGCTTTTATTCATATTTATTTCCTTCATGTTTTGAATGAAAAGCAGATTAATGTCTTTAAATAATAAACTGTGTAAAACTGAACGTCTGAAATAAGTCAAAGTCCAGATTTATGAGAAATGAAGCTTCAGAACAATCAAATCCTCCAAAGTTTAATCATGTTGCTGCCGAGAGGAACACCAGGAAGTTAGATTATGTTGTTAGATTACAGATGACATAGTGATAGAAGACATATTGTTAGATTACATATTGTTAGATTACATATTGTTAGATTATATGTTGATAGATTATATATTGTTATATTGTTTTACAGCCTCAGATCTTTCCTATACAGCAGATTGAAGTGGCTGCAAAGCTGATTAAACACACACTTTCAGGTCAGAGGTCGATTCTGTGACTGGTTTCATATTGATCTTAAACACATTCATAATAATGTTCTGAGTATAAATTAATAAAGTATTAATCATGTTTCTGATGTTGCAGCTGTTTCTTTAACCCTTCATACTGCAGGTCTGCTGAGATAAACTAAATCTATTGAACCCGTTTAACTTTCAGGTCAATGTTTAGCACTTGTATGAAGAATGTAATGCACAGACAGACCTGCTATGGTTGCTATAGATACAGACTGTGTTATGGTTGCTATAGATACAGGTTGTGTTATGGTTGCTATAGATACAGGTTGTGTTATGGTTGCTATAGATACAGGTTGTGCTATGGTTGCTATAGATACAGGTTGTTCTATGGTTGCTATAGATACAGGTTGTTCTATGGTTGCTATAGAAACAGGTTGTGCTATGGTTGCTATAGATACAGGTTGTTCTATGGTTGATATAGATACAGGTTGTGCTATGGTTGCTATAGATACAGGTTGTGCTATGGTTGCTATAGATACAGGTTGTGTTATGGTTGCTATAGATACAGGTTGTTCTATGGTTGCTATAGATACAGGTTGTGTTATGGTTGCTATAGATACAGGTTGTTCTATGGTTGCTATAGATACAGGTTGTGCTATGGTTGCTATAGATACAGGTTGTGCTATGGTTGCTATAGATACAGGTTGTGTTATGGTTGCTATAGATACAGGTTGTGCTATGGTTGCTATAGATACAGGTTGTTCTATGGTTGCTATAGATACAGGTTGTTCTATGGTTGCTATAGATACAGGTTGTTCTATGGTTGCTATAGATACAGGTTGCGTTATGGTTGCTATAGATACAGGTTGTTCTATGGTTGCTATAGATACAGACTGGGTTATGGTTGCTATAGATACAGGTTGTGCTATGGTTGCTATAGATACAGGTTGTGTTATGGTTGCTATAGATACAGGTTGTGCTATGGTTGCTATAGATACAGACTGTGTTATGGTTGCTATAGATACAGGTTGTGCTATGGTTGCTATAGATACAGGTTGTTCTATGGTTGCTATAGATACAGGTTGTGTTATGGTTGCTATAGATACAGGTTGTGTTATGGTTGCTATAGATACAGGTTGTGTTATGGTTGCTATAGATACAGGTTGACTTTCATGTTTTCATCTTGAACAGAATGAGTCTCTAACATGTTTTAATAAAGTTTAGAACCATCGAGGTGTGAATGAGTCTGTAGAACATCAGAGCACCAGGATCAGATGTTCTGACTCTCATCCCGACCGCTTCACATTCAGCTGCAAACCGTCCCAGAGCCTGGTGGAGGTCCTGATGTGTGTCAATCAATCAATCAATTAATCAATTAATCAATCAATCAATCAATGAATCAATCAACCAATCAATCAATCAATCAATCAATCAATCAATCAATCAATCAATCTTCACACATAGAGCAGGTCTAAACCGAACTCTTTAAGTTTAATTAAAGAGACCCAACATTCAGACATGTAGAGTCCAACAGAACCACAGACTTCATCCCTGCAGGTGCTGGTCCACAGGGCAGCATCACGTTGTTTCTTTGGGCCGTTGCCGGGTCGGGTCCAGTGGAAGCCCACCAGGTGCTAGCTGGAGAGCCCCCCCCCCCCCCACAGCCAGGCCTGGCTCCAGGAAGCTGCCCCGGTTCCCCTTCTCCGGGGCACTATCTTAGTCTGGACCCTGACTTGGGACCAGTTTGCCTTGGGGGACCCGACCAGTGACCGTTGCCCCCGACAACACGGCTCCCAGGGACCGTTGCCCCCGACAACACGGCTCCCAGGTTCACTGGGACGAGCAAACCTCTCCACCAGGATAAGATTCACAGAGAGGATCATAAATATAAATATATAAATATATAAATAAATATATAAATAAATAAATATATATATTTATAGCTTTATAATCCTGTGTGCTACTACTGTATCTGCATGTGTTCCACTCTCATACACATGTTCATCTCTTATTCCAAGAAACTGTAACTATATAATAATATAATATAATAATATAATATAATATAATATAATATAATAATATAATATAATAATATAATATAATAATATAATATAATATAATAATATAATAATATAATAATATAATAATATAATAATATAATAATATAATATAATATAATATAATAATATAATAATATAATAATATAATAATATAATAATATAATAATATAATATAATAATATAATATAATAATATAATATAATAATATAATATAATATAATAATATAATAATATAATAATATAATAATATAATAATATAATATAATAATATAATATAATATAATATAATATAATATAATATAATAATATAATAATATAATATAATAATATAATAATATAATAATATAATATAATATAATATAATATAATAATATAATAATATAATATAATAATATAATAATATAATATAATAATATAATAATATAATAATATAATATAATATAACAGAGTTTATATTTCTATATTTAGTGTCCAATAGAAGGAAAAGAGTTTAAAACGTTTTACTGCAGTTAAACACATTAAACATATAAGTTTCAGTGTTATTTATAAACTATATTAATATTAATCTCTTCTAGTTGAAGGTTAAAGTTAAACTCACCTGAACATATTTATTAGTTTTTCTGACTTTTTATTTTACAAATGTTTAAATAAACCAATAAAACCGTTTAAAACTAATCATGATGAAACATTTAATAACTATGAATCATTAGATAGATAAACTCACTAAATGTTTATAATATAAATATAATAACTATGTTTGTTATTCTGAGCCGTCGCTGTTTCATCTCATCATTATTATTATTAATGA
>NC_084981.1:30638598-30643598 GCF_963691925.1 Scomber scombrus | reverse complement strand
AGTCTCACTCTACAACAGTCTCACTCTACAACAGTCTCACTCTACAACAGTCTCACTCTACAACAACAGTCTCACACTGCAACAGTCTCACTCTGCAACAGTCTCACTCTACAACAACAGTCTCACTCTACAACAGTCTCACTCTACAACAACAGTCTAACTCTGCAACAGTCTCACTCTGCAACAGTCTCACTCTACAACAGTCTTACTCTACAACAGTCTCACTCTGCAACAGTCTCACTCTACAACAACAGCAGTCTCACTCTACAACAGTCTCACTCGACAACAGTCTCACTCTGCAACAGTCTCACTCTGCAACAGTCTCACTCTGCAACAGTCTCACTTTACAACAACAGTCTCACTCTGCAACAGTCTCACTCTGCAACAGTCTCACTCTACAACAGTCTCACTCTGCAACAACAGTCTCACTCTGCAACAGTCTCACTCTGCAACAGTCTCACTCTACAAACAGTCTCACTCTACAACAGTCTCACTCTGCAACAACAGTCTCACTCTGCAACAGTCTCACTCTGCAACAGTCTCACTCTGCAACAACAGTCTCACTCTACAACAGTCTCACTCTGCAACAGTCTCACTCTGCAACAACAGTCTCACTCTGCAACAGTCTCACTCTGCAACAGTCTCACTCTACAACAGGTCTCACTCTACAACAACACTGCAACAGTCTCACTCTACAACAACAGTCTCACTCTACAACAAGAGTCTAACTCTGCAACAGTCTTACTGTACAACAGTCTCACTCTGCAACAACAGTCTCACTCTACAACAACAGTCTCACTCTACAACAGACTCACTCTACAACAGTCTCACTCTACAACAACAGTCTCACTCTGCAACAGTCTCACTCTGCAACAGTCTCACTCTATAACAACAGTCTCACTCTGCAACAGACTCCACTCTACAACAGTCTCACTCTACAACAGTCTCACTCTACAACAACAGTCTCACTCTACAACAACAGTCTCACTCTACAACAGTCTCACTGTACAACAGTCTCACTCTACAACAACAGTCTCACTCTACAACAGTCTCACTCTACAACAGTCTCACTCTGCAACAGTCTCACTCTACAACAACAGTCTCACTCTACAACAGTCTCACTCTACAACAGTCTCACTCTGCAACAGTCTCACTCTCCAACAGTCTCACTCTACAACAGTCTCACTGTCTCAGTTGTGTTTATCAATAAGGAGAAACGTTTTATCTCAGCCCAGAATCATCAGATCATCTTCAGCATCCAACTGATAAGATTTGATTGGTATCATTGCCATTATAGATTCCTGATCAGTTCTATTCAGCCCTCAGGTTTAATTATCAATGAGCTGCTGATCAATATATGAACCATAACTGATAACTGATCAATACGATCAATTAATGAATATAAAGCATCTCAGTGTGTTTTACAGTGTGAGACTGAGACTGATCTGTGTTAATGTTCGACAGTGATAGCAGCCTCACACACACACACACACACACACACACACACACACACACACACACACACACACACACACACACACACACACACACACACTCTGCTTCACACACACACACACACACTCTGCTTCACACACACACACACACACACACACACACACACTCTGCTTCACACACACACACACACACACACACACACACACTCTGCTTCACACATAACACACACACACACACACACACATAAACTCTGCTTCACACACACACACACACACACACACACACACTCTCTATGCTTACACACACACACACACTCTGCTTACACACACACCACACACACACACACCACACCACACACACTCTCTCTCTGCTTACACACACACACACACACGCAGGGTCAGGATTAGGGTCAGAGAGGAATGAGGATGATGATGGTGATGAAGGGCAGCAGGGTTAAAGTTTCTCCTCTGCTGATGAGAAAGTAAAATCAATCACTTTCTGCAGCTGATCATTAACAATCATCTTAATTGAATATTTAAATATCTGCTGCTCTGATTGGCTCCTCACAGGAAGTCACTAATTTAATCCACAGAAGAAGAAAAACAACGTGTGTGTGACCAGTTGTAAATTAGCATCATGCGGCACGCGTTGCCTCACGCGTTGCCTCACGCCGGCGTCCAGACGGCTACTGTAGATGTTTTAATCATTAGCCATTACAGCTAATGGCAGCAGGCAGACTGTATCTTTCTCTGGATGCTGTTGTTTGTCTGGCTGGGACTTTAAGGATGAGATTACAAAATGTAAATGAGGGTTGGTGGTGTGTGTGTGTGTGTATGTGTGTGTGTGTGTGTGGGGGGGGGGGGGGGGGGGGGGGGGGGGGGGGGGGGGCATCATATAAGAGTATATGTCCAGACTTCCAGACAGTCTAATTTAAAAAGTTTAATCCCGACCCTGGACGTGTTTACATCACTGAATTAGGTTAATCTATCCGCATATTTGCATAAATGTGCATTTATGAATAATTAGTGGGCCAAAGAGGGTTGCAGGAGGGGGTGTGTGCTGGTGGTGGACGTGGTGTCGGGGGGGTGTCGGGGGGGGCGCGCACGCGTGGCCAGACTATTGTTGCCGTTGACAGCGGTGAACAATGGAGCAGAGGAAACAATGAACAACAAAAACCCCGGCGAGCGCTCCGTCTGCTATCGCTTACAGACACCAGCAGCAGGTCTCATTCATTACAGCTGCTGCTTTAATTGGTCTCATTAACACACACACACACACACACACACACACACACACACACACACACCGGAAACTCCTTCAAACCGCCTCTTTAAACAGTCTGACCTGTTTTAACTCAGAGAATAAAAAGATGTTTAAGTTTCAGAGAAAAATAAAACTAATAAAAATTAATCTGAAAACTGATTTTAAACTCGAGGAGAAAAGAAAAAAGTTTAAAACATAAAAACATAAAAACAGCGATGTGCTCCTTTAAACTGCTGCAACATGTTGATTTATAACTTTATACATTTAAACTTATACATTTATATAGTTTATAGATTTATAAACTAAACTATGGATTTATATACATACAGTAAACAGTATTTTCCAGTATACATTAAATATTTATACATCTAACTGATTTAGTAAAGTTATATATTTAAGTTTAAAGATACATTGTGGATTATTATATATATATTATATTAATTTAATATATTTATATTGATTCATAATTACAGACCTGTTAAGTAAATATGAGAGAAGAAGAACCACAAAGATTAAATATGTTAAATATATTTATGTATAATTAGTTGTGTAACAGGTGTGTTTAATCATTTCTCTACAGGAGTTTATTGTTTATTAGATTGTTTCTATTTTCTTTATAATTCTTAATAAATAACAAACAGAAACAGAAAACTTCAGCTTTATTTCCACCATCAGATTCAAACAGACGTTAACGTTCAGATAAATGAATAATTAGCTCTTTAGGCGCCGCTGGGCCCTCCGAACGTTTCAGGCTGAGAACAGCTTGTAGAAACAGTTAGTGATGAATTCATCAGCTGCTGCTGCTTCACTTTCTCCCTGATGAGTCTTTATGGCTCTCATGGGGAACACGCCTCCTCTTTTCACTGCCGACACGGCCAAGCCGAGATAATCAATGAACCGATCAGAGGGAGGGGGGGGAGGAAGAGGAGGGGGGGGGGGGGGGTCATGAAAGTTTAATTAGATGTGAAGAGGAACGGCTCTGCTGCTAATAGCTAATATCATATAATACAGCTGAGATCATTCATTTTTATTCATCTGGATCTTCAGCTTTGACCCCAAACTCCTCACCAACACCCTCAAACACCCCCCCCCCCCACACACACACACACTCACCAACCCTAACCCCCCCCCCCCCCCATCACTCTGCTTCAAACACCCAAACATTTTCCTCTTGCTCCGCTCATCTCCGCTCTGATCACCAGACGGAAAATCAAAACATCTTCAAACACGTTAAAATGTCTTTAATCCCTTTTAAACACTTTCAGACACTTTTAAATGTCTTTAAACACATTCAGACACCTGAAGAATGAGCCACTTGTAGCTCTAGTTGCAGCTCTTGGATAAAGGGGATCAGTCTATAACAAGAACAAGATTGATCCAGACACTCCAAGAAACAGTGAAAGAGAGGAACGGAGACCTTTAAACATCATCAGAGTCTCCTCACTGACACCAGATCACAGATTCAGTGAGGTACAACTTGAATAGATCAGAGAACAAACATCAGGAGCAGCAGCTGTCTGATGTTAACAGTCCTCAGATCAACTACAGCTAGAGCAGGAATGAGATGATGGACCAATCAGATCCGCTCATCTGACCAACGTAACGACTCTGCAGCTTCGTGTTTAGAGAAGGAAAGATGAGCAGAGACACAATCTGTTAATATTCCTGGTTTTACTAACATTGACTTTGTCTCTAATATTCTCCCATATGTGGGTTTCTCTGGTAATATTAGTTTTTGTTATAACTCAATATATTAGTTAACCTCTTCCACTAGAACCTGATCACATTTCTGCTCGTCCAAACTCTCCATTAAGACACAAAACCCTCATTTAAATACTGCTGTCTGCACCTGTTGCTCCTGTTTTCATTTACACAGTTATTCTTAGTAGATCACCTGCAAAACACACAATAACTAAACACACAATCTATTACACTGTGCACGCAGTTTACTACCTTTATTTGGGATCTTAGTAAATCAGGTTCAGTGTCTCTGTGCTGCCTTCACTGTCAACTCAATGCTCATATTAAATATTACATTTACTCTGGTAACCATGGAGATCAGGAAACATTTACATGTTTTAAATGAAGTCATTATTAGAATAAGTCCACTTAAATACACTGTAGGTGATAAAATATGTAATATTTATCATTCTTTTGTGGTTACACCATTTGACATTTTCAGCAGCATTCAGTCTTACTTTTGGTAAAAAATGGTTTAATGTCATTTCAAATGATATAAAACCAACAAAAACACTAAATGTACATTTTAACAAACCTGATGC
>NC_084981.1:30633208-30638398 GCF_963691925.1 Scomber scombrus | reverse complement strand
CTTCCATCCTTCCATCCTTCCTCCCTTCCTTCTTTCTTCCATCCTTCCTTACTCCTTTCCTTCATTCTTCTTCCCTTCCCTCCTTCTTCCCTCCTTTCCTTCCTTCCTTCCTTGACTCGAGGACAACAGGAGGGTTAAATATAAATTAAAACATTCAGGGATAAAACCAAAACAATCCAGCTTCATCTGAATATAAATATTGAACATTAAATGAACCCGACTCAGTCAATGAAAACATTAAACTAACCTTAAAACAATAATTTAACTGAATAACATGAAAATCAATGACCATAAACTCTCTGAGCTCTTTATTAGAAACATCTGTTTAATCTAATTTAATCTAATACAACAGCTGATATCAACTCTGCTTTATGAGGTTTATACATGTTCAGGTTGTATTAACATCATCAGGAAGGAGGTTATTATTCTGCTGTATGTGTATTATGATGATGGTGTGTTCAGGTGTTCCTGTTATTTTGTCCACTCCTGTCAGACAGCAGTTAACTGATGACAACAGAACAACAACACTATGAACCATAATGAGAACAGTTAATACTGAGTGTGTTTGTGACCTTATTCTCTCTCTTTATCCTCTCTGTTGTTTTTCTGTCTCTGATAATAATCCAATAATATTCCAATAACGACCGCTGGATGATTCCTGCTGTTTGTTACGTAAATGACTGAATGAACCTGCTGCGTGACTCACTAACAGGATCCACGGCTTTAAATCCATTTCAGGATTAATGTTCAATCAGAGGATAAATGAAGCCGATGTGTCACTTTGACACGATGATGTCATCGGCCTGGAAATCTCATCCAATCAGAGTTTTAGGTTCAGAGACGTCCAGCGTTCACACGTCTGAGATTTAAACCTTCCTGTCGTCAAACTGACCCGTCTGTTTTTACTCTTCCTTCTTTCCTTCCTTCCTCCCTCCTTCCTTCCTTCCTTCTTTCCTCCCTCCCTCCTTCCTTCCGTCTGTCCTTCCTCCCTCCTTCTCTCTTTCTTTCCTTACTCTCTCTTTCCTCCCTCAATCCCCTTTTCTTTCTTCCTTTCCTTCCTCCCTTCCTTCTTTCCTTCCTTCCTTCTTTCCTCCCTCTCTCCCTCCTCTTCCTTCTTTCCTGTCCTTTCCTTCCTTCTCTCCTTCCTTCCTTCTCTCCTTCCCTCCTTCCTTCCGTCTGTCCTTCCTCCCTCCTTCTCTCTTTCTTTCCTTCCTCTCTTTCCTCCCTCAATCCCCTATTCCTTCCTTCCTTCCTTCTTTCCTCCGTCCCTCCTTCCTTCCTTCTTTCCTCCCTCCATCCCCTTTTCTTTCTTCCTTTCCTTCCTCCCTTCCTTCTTTCCTCCCTCCCTCCTTCTTTCTTTCCTCGCTCTTACCTTCCCCCTTCCTTCTTTCCTCTGTCCTTCTTTCCTCCCTCCTCCTTCCTTCTTTCCTGTCCTTTCCTTCCTTCTCCCCTTCCTTCCTTCTTTCCTTCCTTCTTCCTTCTCTCCTTCCTTCCTTCCTTCCTCCTTTCTTTCCTTCTTCCTCCCTTCCTTCCTCCTTTCTTTCCTTCTTCCTCCCTTCCTTCCTCCTTTCCTTCATTCTTCCTTCCTCCCTTCCTTGACTCGAGGACAACAGGAGGGTTAAGAAACAGTGATCAACATTTCATAGATCAGATGATTGATTAATAATCAGTGTGATTGATAAAGATTCAAGATTTAAGAGTTTTATTGTTATAAGCAGTAAAAACACGAGGTTCAGACGATGCAATGAAATTCTTACTTTGCTCTTTACACACAACAATAACAAACACGTCATAATAAGATGCAAACAACAATAACAGATCAGAAAATAATAAAATAATAAAATGAAACTAGATAAACTGGAGCGTTAGACACAGACGTCAGCATCACTTTAGTCTGATAATTATTATTATTATAGTTTATTTAATTAAGGGACAGATATAATATACACAGTGTTAATGCAACAGTCTCTAGAAGGGCTTTTGGGAAAATTAGAGATTAAAATTAAAATTGAAAAATAAACTATTTTTTATAACAAAATAATATTTTTATTATTATTACATTTTTAAAGCTTCTTAAATATGATAATTTTATCCTTTTCATTCTCGTATATGACAGTAAACTGAATATCTTTGAGTTTCTGACTGTTGACCCAGGAGGGGAGGTTCTGGTCCTCTGAAATGAGGCCAACCAGGAAGTAGCTTAAAACTGCATTCTATCAAAAGGCCACCAGGGGGCGACCGTTTTGGTGTCAAAAGGACTTCCGTCTCTATACAAGTCAATGGAGAATTCACCAACTTCTCACTTGATTTCTAACCTCAGTAAACGTTTTCTCTCTCTCTCTCTCTCCCTCTGTCTCTCTCTCTCTTTCTGTCTCTCTCTCTCTCTTCTCTCTCTCTCTTTCTGTCTCTCTGTCTCTCTGTCTCTCTCTCTTTCTCTCTCTCTGTCTCTCTCTCTCTTTCTCTCTCTCTCTCTCTCTCTCTCTCTCTCTCTCTCTCTCTCCCTCTCTCTCTCTCCCTCTCTCTCTCTCTCTCTCTGTCTCTCTCTCTCTTTCTGTCTCTCTCTCTTTCTGTCTCTCTCTTTCTCTCTCTCTGTCTCTCTCTCTCTTTCTCTCTCTCTCTCTCTCTCTCTGTCTCTCTCTCTTTCTCTCTCTCTGTCTCTCTCTCTCTCTTTCTCTCTCTCTGTCTCTCTCTCTCTCTCCCTCTCTCTCTCTCTCTCTCTCTCTCTGTCTCTCTCTCTCTTTCTGTCTCTCTCTCTTTCTCTCTCTCTGTCTCTCTCTCTCTTTCTCTCTCTCTCTCTCTCTCTCTCTCTCTCTCTCTCTCTCTCTCTCTCTCTCTCTCTGTCTCTCTCTCTCTGTCTCCCCCCCCCTCTCTCTCTCTTCTCAGTAAACTGTCTGGACGTCCATGTTGAGAAACATCCGGACCGTGTGGCTCTGATCTGGGAGCGAGATGAACCCGGCACTGAGGTGAAAGTCACCTACAGTACAAACATCTCGCTGCGTTCTCCCTGTACGCAGATGACACTGATGTTTATTTTATTAACTCACAGCAGCGTTATCTCTGTCAGAGCAGCACCAGGAATCTAGAGGTGATGATGCTGAAGACAGACACACAGCTGGTAAAGCTCAACAGTCACAAACGCAGCATTTTAAACATATATCTAGAAATATAGTCAAGAGTACTTAACCCTTTAAACATGACAAATCATTATATCAGTGGTGTCCAACCCCGCTCCTGGAGAGCTACTACCCTGCATGTTTTAGGTTTCTCCCCACTCTAACACACCTGATTCTAATAATTAACTTGTTATCAAGCCCTTTGACAAGCTTCAGCTGCTTGATAATGAGTTAATAATTAGAATCAGGTGTGTTAGAGTGGGGAGAAACCTAAAACATGCAGGGTAGTAGCTCTCCAGGAGCAGGGTTGGACACCACTGATTTATATGGAGCCAGCTGGGATGTTGACTTGTTGTTATGGAAACACAGAAGACTTGTGACCCGAGCTGTTCTTGTTCACTAACAGAGCGTGTAGTGGACCGCTGCCGAGTTACTCTTTGTCTTATTCTCAGTAACGTAAAACTACCGGTTCATGCTGCCCTCTACTGTTGAGAATCACAACATGTGCATTATCTTAATTTAAATACCAGACGTATAATGTGGACCTGACAAACAGCTGATTCAGTGCTGTGGTTGGGAGTAAGAGTACAGGTACAGGTGTCCCTTCTTCATTTAACAGCAGATTTCTCTCATGAATAGCAAAGAAAAGAAAAATGTTCCCTGAACGCCTCACATGCAGGCCATTGGTAGACGTTACAGTTCACTGATGCTCCATGAACGCATCACACAGAATATCTGGAACAGTTTGGAGTTGAGATGAAGTTATTGAGACATCCTGCAGTCTTCAACATTCATTCAGAGTTCCTGAAAGCTTCACTCTCTAAACAGGAGGGTCAAACTCATTTTAGTTCAAGGGCCACATACAGACATATTTGAATTATCTAACCTTAGATTAGATAAATCCTCCAAAACGTACAACATCTTTGCAGACAGCGCTGTCAGTTTGAGGTTTCCCTGGTGAGAGATACTGATCAAATGTGTCCTTAAAATGTGAATCATGTTGCAGGTCAGTAATCTCAGTTGTGACTCAACAGGAAGGTCAGAGGTCTTGACTGTGAATGTCAGAAATAAGCAACAACAGCAGCGTTTTATTGAAAACTTGGACGTAGTATTCTGCAATGTTCATACTTTGCAAAGTTATCCAGTGGGCCGCATTGGATCCTCATACGGGCCGGATCTGGGCCATGGACCGTATGTTTGACACCTCTGCTCTAAACCTTTTCCCTTCATTCTCTGTGATAGCTCGTATCACTACAGATGTAATCTCATCTCTGACCTCAGTGTGAGGGTTTATATTTCTGCTCATTGGATCCAGAAGAAGAAGCAGCAGGATCCAGTTCTTCAGTTCTTCAGTTCTTATATTTTATAGATGTATTAAGAACTGCTCATCCAGACAGCCTCACGTCTTTGGTTCCCCAACAGAACACCTGCCAGCTATGAAGAACATCCAATGAATGGTTGTAAAGATGTGAACATACATACATACATACATACATACATACATACATACATACATACAGATGTTTATTTGTTGTTGTGTTAAATGTGAGAAGCAGCAGAGATGTTCTGATATGAAACATTATATGACTGCAGAGAGTTTATAGTGATGATAAGACTCAGAGAGCAGCAGCGTTAATCTCACTGTGGTGCTGGACTTTAAACTTCACTGATCATGTGACCTGTTATACAGCTGAATACTTTATGATACAGTAAAGTTCTTTAAGTCGTGAATCAATGTGTGAAAAAAAGGTTTGACTATTTATTGAAGTTCAGCTTTGGTCCTAAATGATTAAACTGCTGTGAATTTCCTGCAGAGACGAGAATAATAATAATATAATAATAATAATAATATAAGAATAATAATAATAATATAAGAATTATAATAATTATAATAATAATAATAATTATAATAATTATAATAATATTAATATCATAATATAATAATAATAATAATAATAATAATAAGTATTATAATAATAATAATAATAATAATAATAATATAATAATGATAATAATGATAATAATAATAATATAATAATAATAATATAATAATAATAATAATGATGATAATAATATT
>NC_084981.1:30590708-30628208 GCF_963691925.1 Scomber scombrus | reverse complement strand
TTAGTAGTATTATTATTATAATGATGATATTAAAGGTAACTGGTTAGTTATTAGTATTATTATTATAATGATGATATTAAAGGTAACTGGTTAGTTATTAGTATTATTATTATAATGATGATATTAAAGGTAGCTGGTTAGTTATTAGTATTATTATTATTATAATGATGATATTAAAGGTAGCTGGTTAGTTATTAGTATTATTATTATAATGATGATATTAAAGGTAACTGGTTAGTTATTAGTAGTATTATTATTATAATGATGATATTAAAGGTAACTGGTTAGTTATTAGTATTATTATTATAATGATGATATTAAAGGTAACTGGTTAGTTATTAGTATTATTATTATTATAATGATGATATTAAAGGTAACTGGTTAGTTATTAGTATTATTATTATAATAATGATATTAAAGGTAACTGGTTAGTTATTAGTATTATTATTATTATAATGATGATATTAAAGGTAACTGGTTAGTTATTAGTATTATTATTATAATGATGATATTAAAGGTAACTGGTTAGTTATTAGTATTATTATTATTATAATGATGATATTAAAGGTAGCTGGTTAGTTATTAGTATTATTATTATAATAATGATGATATTAAAGGTAGCTGGTTAGTTATTAGTATTATTATTATTATAATGATGATATTAAAGGTAACTGGTTAGTTATTAGTATTATTATTATAATGATGATATTAAAGGTAGCTGGTTAGTTATTAGTATTATTATTATAATGATGATGATATTAAAGGTAGCTGGTTAGTTATTAGTATTATTATTATTATAATAATGATATTAAAGGTAGCTGGTTAGTTATTAGTATTATTATTATTATAATGATGATATTAAAGGTAACTGGTTAGTTATTAGTATTATTATTATTATAATGATGATATTAAAGGTAACTGGTTAGTTATTAGTATTATTATTATAATGATGATATTAAAGGTAACTGGTTAGTTATTAGTATTATTATTATTATAATGATGATATTAAAGGTAACTGGTTAGTTATTAGTATTATTATTATAATGATGATATTAAAGGTAACTGGTTAGTTATTAGTATTATTATTATTATAATGATGATATTAAAGGTAACTGGTTAGTTATTAGTATTATTATTATTATAATGATGATATTAAAGGTAACTGGTTAGTTATTAGTATTATTATTATTATAATGATGATATTAAAGGTAACTGGTTAGTTATTAGTATTATTATTATTATAATGATGATATTAAAGGTAGCTGGTTAGTTATTAGTATTATTATTATTATAATGATGATATTAAAGGTAACTGGTTAGTTATTAGTATTATTATTATTATAATGATGATATTAAAGGTAGCTGGTTAGTTATTAGTATTATTATTATAATGATGATATTAAAGGTACCTGGTTAGTTATTAGTATTATTATTATAATGATGATATTAAAGGTAACTGGTTAGTTATTAGTATTATTATTATTATAATGATGATATTAAAGGTAACTGGTTAGTTATTAGTATTATTATTATAATGATGATATTAAAGGTAACTGGTTAGTTATTAGTATTATTATTATTATAATGATGATATTAAAGGTAACTGGTTAGTTATTAGTATTATTATTATTATAATGATGATATTAAAGGTAACTGGTTAGTTATTAGTATTATTATTATTATAATGATGATATTAAAGGTAACTGGTTAGTTATTAGTATTATTATTATTATAATGATGATATTAAAGGTAGCTGGTTAGTTATTAGTATTATTATTATTATAATGATGATATTAAAGGTAACTGGTTAGTTATTAGTATTATTATTATTATAATGATGATATTAAAGGTAGCTGGTTAGTTATTAGTATTATTATTATAATGATGATATTAAAGGTAACTGGTTAGTTATTAGTATTATTATTATAATGATGATATTAAAGGTAACTGGTTAGTTATTATTAGTATTATTATTATAATGATGATATTAAAGGTAACTGGTTAGTTATTATTATTATTATTATTATAATGATGATATTAAAGGTAACTGGTTAGTTATTATTAGTATTATTATTATAATGATGATATTAAAGGTAACTGGTTAGTTATTAGTATTATTATTATTATAATGATGATATTAAAGGTAACTGGTTAGTTATTAGTATTATTATTATAATGATGATATTAAAGGTAGCTGGTTAGTTATTAGTATTATTATTATAATGATGATATTAAAGGTACCTGGTTAGTTATTAGTATTATTATTATAATGATGATATTAAAGGTAACTGGTTAGTTATTAGTATTATTATTATTATAATGATGATATTAAAGGTAGCTGGTTAGTTATTAGTATTATTATTATAATGATATTAAAGGTAACTGGTTAGTTATTAGTATTATTATTATTATAATGATGATATTAAAGGTAGCTGGTTAGTTATTAGTATTATTATTATTATAATGATATTAAAGGTAGCTGGTTAGTTATTAGTATTATTATTATAATGATGATATTAAAGGTAGCTGGTTAGTTATTAGTATTATTATTATAATGATGATATTAAAGGTAACTGGTTAGTTATTAGTAGTATTATTATTATAATGATGATATTAAAGGTAACTGGTTAGTTATTAGTATTATTATTATAATGATGATGATATTAAAGGTAACTGGTTAGTTATTAGTAGTATTATTATTATAATGATGATATTAAAGGTAGCTGGTTAGTTATTAGTATTATTATTATTATAATGATGATATTAAAGGTAACTGGTTAGTTATTAGTATTATTATTATTATAATGATATTAAAGGTAACTGGTTAGTTATTAGTATTATTATTATTATAATGATGATATTAAAGGTAACTGGTTAGTTATTAGTATTATTATTATTATAATGATGATATTAAAGGTAGCTGGTTAGTTATTAGTATTATTATTATAATGATGATATTAAAGGTAACTGGTTAGTTATTAGTATTATTATTATTATAATGATGATATTAAAGGTAGCTGGTTAGTTATTAGTATTATTATTATTATAATGATGATATTAAAGGTAACTGGTTAGTTATTAGTATTATTATTATTATAATGATGATATTAAAGGTAACTGGTTAGTTATTAGTATTATTATTATAATGATGATATTAAAGGTAACTGGTTAGTTATTAGTATTATTATTATAATGATGATATTAAAGGTAACTGGTTAGTTATTAGTATTATTATTATTATAATGATGATATTAAAGGTAACTGGTTAGTTATTATTATTATTATTATTATAATGATGATATTAAAGGTAACTGGTTAGTTATTAGTATTATTATTATTATAATGATGATATTAAAGGTAACTGGTTAGTTATTAGTATTATTATTATAATGATGATATTAAAGGTAACTGGTTAGTTATTAGTATTATTATTATTATAATGATGATATTAAAGGTAACTGGTTAGTTATTAGTATTATTATTATTATAATGATGATATTAAAGGTAACTGGTTAGTTATTAGTATTATTATTATTATAATGATGATATTAAAGGTAACTGGTTAGTTATTAGTATTATTATTATAATGATGATATTAAAGGTAACTGGTTAGTTATTAGTATTATTATTATAATGATGATATTAAAGGTAACTGGTTAGTTATTAGTATTATTATTATAATGATGATATTAAAGGTAACTGGTTAGTTATTAGTATTATTATTATTATAATGATGATATTAAAGGTAACTGGTTAGTTATTAGTATTATTATTATTATAATGATGATATTAAAGGTAGCTGGTTAGTTATTAGTATTATTATTATTATAATGATGATATTAAAGGTAGCTGGTTAGTTATTAGTATTATTATTATAATGATGATATTAAAGGTAACTGGTTAGTTATTAGTATTATTATTATAATGATGATATTAAAGGTAGCTGGTTAGTTATTAGTATTATTATTATTATAATGATGATATTAAAGGTAACTGGTTAGTTATTAGTATTATTATTATTATAATGATGATATTAAAGGTAACTGGTTAGTTATTAGTATTATTATTATTATAATGATGATATTAAAGGTAACTGGTTAGTTATTAGTATTATTATTATAATGATGATATTAAAGGTAGCTGGTTAGTTATTAGTATTATTATTATTATAATGATGATATTAAAGGTAACTGGTTAGTTATTAGTATTATTATTATTATAATGATGATATTAAAGGTAACTGGTTAGTTATTAGTATTATTATTATAATGATGATATTAAAGGTAACTGGTTAGTTATTAGTATTATTATTATTATAATGATGATATTAAAGGTAACTGGTTAGTTATTAGTATTATTATTATTATAATGATGATATTAAAGGTAACTGGTTAGTTATTAGTATTATTATTATTATAATGATGATATTAAAGGTAACTGGTTAGTTATTAGTATTATTATTATTATAATGATGATATTAAAGGTAACTGGTTAGTTATTAGTATTATTATTATTATAATGATGATATTAAAGGTAGCTGGTTAGTTATTAGTATTATTATTATTATAATGATGATATTAAAGGTAGCTGGTTAGTTATTAGTATTATTATTATTATAATGATGATATTAAAGGTAACTGGTTAGTTATTAGTATTATTATTATAATGATGATATTAAAGGTAACTGGTTAGTTATTAGTATTATTATTATAATGATGATATTAAAGGTAACTGGTTAGTTATTAGTATTATTATTATAATGATGATATTAAAGGTAACTGGTTAGTTATTAGTATTATTATTATTATAATGATGATATTAAAGGTAACTGGTTAGTTATTAGTAGTATTATTATTATAATGATGATATTAAAGGTAACTGGTTAGTTATTAGTATTATTATTATTATAATGATGATATTAAAGGTAACTGGTTAGTTATTAGTATTATTATTATTATAATGATGATATTAAAGGTAACTGGTTAGTTATTAGTATTATTATTATTATAATGATGATATTAAAGGTAACTGGTTAGTTATTAGTATTATTATTATAATGATGATATTAAAGGTAACTGGTTAGTTATTAGTATTATTATTATTATAATGATGATATTAAAGGTAACTGGTTAGTTATTAGTATTATTATTATTATAATGATGATATTAAAGGTAGCTGGTTAGTTATTAGGGCCCAAGCACTACAGGTGCGAAGGCCCTATTGTAATCGTAGAGATTATTATTAGGGCCCAAGCACTCCAGTGCGAAGGCCCTATTGTAATTGTAGTGTTTATTATTATTATAGTTCTGTCAAATCAAACGCCTTTTTGACAGCCTAAACGTGCCCCAAAAGTCACAAAATTTTGCAATCACGTCCGACCCGGCGAAAAATTTGATATTTTAAGGGTCGCCAAAATGAACGACGCAAAATGGCTCTCTAGCGCCCCCTAGAAAATTAAAAAAAGCGAGCCCCTTTACTCAGATTGACGTACACGAACGAAATTCAGTACACATATGTATCGTGTAAAGCCGCACTAAAAAGTCTCTTGGACCCATATCCCCACTTGGAAAATGGCTCAATAGCGCCCCCTAGAATATTTAAAATATGGAGCCCCTCGACTCAGATTGACATAGACAAACGAAATTCGGTACACATGTGTATCATGTAAAGACGCACTAAAAAGTCTCTCGGACCCATACCCTCACTCCAACAGGAAGTCGGCCATTTTGAATCAAACTTGCCAATTTCGTGCCATTTTGGTGTTTTCCACGCATCGTATTTGAACGAACTCCTCCTAGAGATTTTATCCGACCGACTTCAAATTCACTCAGAAACATCTTGAGACATTGGAGATGAAAAGTTATCAAAAGCTTTCTGATTAGGGATTCGGTTGCTTCGTGGTGATGTGAGGAATTTTGCCTTTCGCAATTTAACAGGAACTGCTGGCCGAATGGGGGTACTGCTTATTGTGCTGAAAAAACAAACGCCATTTTGACAGCCTAAACGTACCCCAAATCTCACGAAAATTTGCACGCACATCGGACCCGGCGAAAAATTTGATATTTTATGGTTCGCCAAAATGGCCGTCGCAAAATGGCTCAATAGCGCCCCCTAACGAATATAAAAATGTGAAAGATTTACGTACATGAACGAAATTTGGTATATATATGTATCATGTCCAGACGAACAAAAAAGTATGGGGCGCCCATGACGTCACTCCAACAGGAAGTCGGCCATTTTGAAAAATATGTGCGATTTTGGCGATTTCCACGCCCCGTACTTTAACGAACTTGTCCTAGGGATTTTATCCGACCGACTTCAAATTCACTCAGAGACATCTTGAGACATTGGAGATGAAAAGTTATCAAAACCTTTCTGATTAGGGATTCGGTTTGGGCGTGGCGGCGCCGACAATTTCCTTCGCCATTTGATCCTTCGCCAAAAAGCAGGAAGTCCTTATAACTCCTACAGATATCGTCCGATCTACACCAAATTAATCGAGCATGTAGAAGGTCCCGCCCTGAACACGTATATGTATCAATACTGTGTTAGCTCCATAGCGCCACCTACTGGATACAATAGCGCACCCTAGAAAATCAAAAAAAAATTGAGCCCCTCAACTCAGATTGACATAGATAAACGAAATTCGGTACACATATGTATCATGTAAAGACGCACAAAAAAGTCTCTTGGACCCATAGCCTCACCCCAACAGGAAGTCGGCCATTTTGAAAAATATGTGCGATTTGGGCGATTTCCACGCCTCGTATTTGAACGAACTCCTCCTAGAGATTTAATCTGACCGACTTCAAATTCCCTCAGAAACATCTTCAGACATTGGAGATGAGAATTTATCAAAATCTTTTTGATTACTTGTTTGGTTGCTTCGTGGCGATGTGAGGAATTTTGCCGTTTCGCCATTTAACAGGAACCGCTGGCCAAATGGGGGTACTGCACCCCGTAGAAGATTAAGGAAATTGAGCCCTTCCCTCCAGAGTGACGTACACAAACCAAATTCGGCACACATATGTATCGTCTAAAGTCGCACAAAAAATTCTCTTGGACCCATACCCTAACTCCAACAGGAAGTCGGCCATTTTGAATCGAATTTGCGATTTTGGCGCTGTTTGTTTCCATTTGCCCTGGAAGATGCGTCGCGCCAAGTCTCGCTCATTAGTGGCGTGGCGAGGGAGCTTGGGCCCGGTCATCGCTGCTCGCAGCTTTAATTAGGGCCCAAGCACTCCAGTGCGAAGGCCCTATTGTAATTGTAGTGTTTATTATTATTATAGTTCTGTCAAATCAAACGCCTTTTTGACAGCCTAAACGTGCCCCAAAAGTCACAAAATTTTGCAATCACGTCCGACCCGGCGAAAAATTTGATATTTTAAGGGTCGCCAAAATGAACGACGCAAAATGGCTCTCTAGCGCCCCCTAGAAAATTAAAAAAAGCGAGCCCCTTTACTCAGATTGACGTACACGAACGAAATTCAGTACACATATGTATCGTGTAAAGCCGCACTAAAAAGTCTCTTGGACCCATATCCCCACTTGGAAAATGGCTCAATAGCGCCCCCTAGAATATTTAAAATATGGAGCCCCTCGACTCAGATTGACATAGACAAACGAAATTCGGTACACATGTGTATCATGTAAAGACGCACTAAAAAGTCTCTCGGACCCATACCCTCACTCCAACAGGAAGTCGGCCATTTTGAATCAAACTTGCCAATTTCGTGCCATTTTGGTGTTTTCCACGCATCGTATTTGAACGAACTCCTCCTAGAGATTTTATCCGACCGACTTCAAATTCACTCAGAAACATCTTGAGACATTGGAGATGAAAAGTTATCAAAAGCTTTCTGATTAGGGATTCGGTTGCTTCGTGGTGATGTGAGGAATTTTGCCTTTCGCAATTTAACAGGAACTGCTGGCCGAATGGGGGTACTGCTTATTGTGCTGAAAAAACAAACGCCATTTTGACAGCCTAAACGTACCCCAAATCTCACGAAAATTTGCACGCACATCGGACCCGGCGAAAAATTTGATATTTTATGGTTCGCCAAAATGGCCGTCGCAAAATGGCTCAATAGCGCCCCCTAACGAATATAAAAATGTGAAAGATTTACGTACATGAACGAAATTTGGTATATATATGTATCATGTCCAGACGAACAAAAAAGTATGGGGCGCCCATGACGTCACTCCAACAGGAAGTCGGCCATTTTGAAAAATATGTGCGATTTTGGCGATTTCCACGCCCCGTACTTTAACGAACTTGTCCTAGGGATTTTATCCGACCGACTTCAAATTCACTCAGAGACATCTTGAGACATTGGAGATGAAAAGTTATCAAAACCTTTCTGATTAGGGATTCGGTTTGGGCGTGGCGGCGCCGACAATTTCCTTCGCCATTTGATCCTTCGCCAAAAAGCAGGAAGTCCTTATAACTCCTACAGATATCGTCCGATCTACACCAAATTAATCGAGCATGTAGAAGGTCCCGCCCTGAACACGTATATGTATCAATACTGTGTTAGCTCCATAGCGCCACCTACTGGATACAATAGCGCACCCTAGAAAATCAAAAAAAAATTGAGCCCCTCAACTCAGATTGACATAGATAAACGAAATTCGGTACACATATGTATCATGTAAAGACGCACAAAAAAGTCTCTTGGACCCATAGCCTCACCCCAACAGGAAGTCGGCCATTTTGAAAAATATGTGCGATTTGGGCGATTTCCACGCCTCGTATTTGAACGAACTCCTCCTAGAGATTTAATCTGACCGACTTCAAATTCCCTCAGAAACATCTTCAGACATTGGAGATGAGAATTTATCAAAATCTTTTTGATTACTTGTTTGGTTGCTTCGTGGCGATGTGAGGAATTTTGCCGTTTCGCCATTTAACAGGAACCGCTGGCCAAATGGGGGTACTGCACCCCGTAGAAGATTAAGGAAATTGAGCCCTTCCCTCCAGAGTGACGTACACAAACCAAATTCGGCACACATATGTATCGTCTAAAGTCGCACAAAAAATTCTCTTGGACCCATACCCTAACTCCAACAGGAAGTCGGCCATTTTGAATCGAATTTGCGATTTTGGCGCTGTTTGTTTCCATTTGCCCTGGAAGATGCGTCGCGCCAAGTCTCGCTCATTAGTGGCGTGGCGAGGGAGCTTGGGCCCGGTCATCGCTGCTCGCAGCTTTAATTATTATTCTTATTATAGTTCTGCCTAATCAAACGCCTTTTTGACAGCCTAAACGTGCCCCAAAACTCACCAAAACTTGCAATCATGTCCGACCCGGCGAAAAATTTGATATTTTAAGGATCGCGAAAATGGGCGAGAAAAAATTGCTCACTAGCGCCCCCTAGAAAATTAAAAAAATCGAGCCCCTCGACTCAGATTGACGTACACGAACGAAATTCGGTACACATATGTAACGTGTAAAGACGCACTAAAAAGTCTCTTGGACCCATATCCTCACTAGGCAAAATGGCTCAATAGCGCCCCCTAGAAAATTAAAACATTGAGCCCCTCGACACAGATTGACATAGACAAACGAAAATCGGTACACATATGTATCGTGTAAAGACGGACTAAAATGTCTCTTGGACCAATACCCTCACTCCAACGGGAAGTCGGCCATTTTGAATTAAACGTGCCAATTTCGTGCCATTTTGGTGTTTTCCACGCGTCGTATTTTAACGAACTTGTCCTAGGGACTTTATCCGACCGACTTCAAATTCACTCAGAAACATCTTGAGACATTGGAGATGAAAAGTTATCAAAAACTTTCTGATTAGGGATTCGGTTTGGGCGTGGCGATGTGAGGAATTTTGCCTTTTCGGATCTGCTGGCCAAATGGGGGTACTGCACCCCGTAGAAGATTAAGGAAATTGAGCCCTTCCCTCCAGAGTGACGTAGAGAAACGAAATTCGGCACACATATGTATCGTCTAAAGGCGCACAAAAAAGTCTCTTGGACCCATATCCCCACTAGGCAAAATTGCTCACTAGCGCCCCCTAGAAAATTAGAAAAATCGAGCCCCTCGACTCAGATTGACGTACACGAACGAAATTCGGTACACATATGTATCGTGTAAAGACGCACTAAAAAGTCTCTCGGACCCATATCCCCACTAGGCAAAATGGCTCAATAGCGCCCCCTAGATTATTAAAAAAATTGATCCCCTCCCTCCAGATTGACGTAGACAAACGAAATTCGGTACACATATGTATCGTGTAAAGACGCACTAAAAAGTCTCTTGGACCCATATCCCCACTAGGAAAATGGCTCAATAGCGCCCCCTACAATATTTAAAAAATCAAGCCCCTCGACTCAGATTGACGTAGACAAACGAAATTCGGTACACATATGTATCGTGTAAAGACGCACTAAAAAGTCTCTTGGACCCATATCCCCACTAGGAAAATGGCTCAATAGCGCCCCCTAACGAATATAAAAATGTGAAAGATTTACGTACATGAACGAAATTTGGTATATATATGTATCATGTCCAGACGCACAAAAAAGTATGGGGCGCCCATGACATCACTCCAACAGGAAGTCGGCCATTTTGAAAAATATGTGCGATTTTGGCGATTTCCACGCCCCGTACTTTAACGAACTTGTCCTAGGGATTTTATCCGACCGACTTCAAATTCACTCAGAAACATCTTGAGACATTGGAGATGAAAAGTTATCAAAACCTTTCTGATTAGGGATTCGGTTTGGGCGTGGCGGCGCCGACAATTTCCTTCGCCATTTGATCCTTCGCCAAAAAGCAGGAAGTCCTTATAACTCCTACAGATATCGTCCGATCCACACCAAATTAATCACGCATGTAGAAGGTCTCGCCCTGAACACGTATATGTATCAATACTGTGTTAGCTCCATAGCGCCACCTACTGGATACAATAGCGCACCCTAGAAAATCAAAAAAAAATTGAGCCCCTCAACTCAGATTGACATAGATAAACGAAATTCGGTACACATATGTATCATGTAAAGACGCACAAAAAAGTCTCTTGGACCCATAGCCTCACCCCAACAGGAAGTCGGCCATTTTGAAAAATATGTGTGATTTGGGCGATTTCCACGCCTCGTATTTGAACGAACTCCTCCTAGAGATTTAATCTGACCGACTTCAAATTCCCTCAGAAGCATCTTCAGACATTGGAGATGAGAAGTTATCAAAATCTTTTTGATTACTGGTTTGGTTGCTTCGTGGCGATGTGAGGAATTTTGCCGTTTCGCCATTTAACAGGAACAGCTGGCCAAATGGGGGTACTGCACCCCGTAGAAGATTAAGTAAATTGAGCCCTTCCCTCCAGAGTGACGTACACAAACCCAATTCGGCACACATATGTATCGTCTAAAGACGCACAAAAAAGTCTCTTGGACCCATACCCTCACTCCAACAGGAAGTCGGCCATTTTGAATCGAATTTGCGATATTGGCGCTGTTTGTTTCCATTTGCCCTGGAAGATGCGTCGCGCCAAGTCTCGCTCATAAGTGGCGTGGCGAGGGAGCTTGGGCCCGGTCATCGCTGCTCGCAGCTTTAATTATTATTATAGTTCTGTCAAATCAAACGCCTTTTTGACAGCCTAAACGTGCCCCAAAAGTCACAAAATTTTGCAATCACGTCCGACCCGGCGAAAAATTTGATATTTTAAGGATCGCGAAAATGGGCCGGAAAAAATGGCTCACTAGCGCCCCCTAGAAAATTAAAAAAATTGAGCCCCTCGACTCAGATTGTCGTAGACAAACCATATTCGGTACACATATGTATCGTGTAAAGTCGCACGAAAAAGTCTCTTGGACCCATATCGCCACTAGGCAAAATGGCTCAATAGCGCCCCCTAGAAAATTAAAAAATTGAGCCCCTCGACACAGATTGACATAGACAAACGAAAATCGGTGCACATATGTATGGTGTAAAGACGGACTAAAATGTCTCTTGGACCCATACCCTCACTCCAACGGGAAGTCGGCCATTTTGAATTAAACGTGCCAATTTCGTGCCATTTTGGTGTTTTCCACGCGTCTTATTTTAACGAACTTGTCCTAGGGATTTTATCCGACCGACTTCAAATTCACTCAGAAACATCTTGAGACATTGGAGATGAAAAGTTATCAAAAACTTTCTGATTAGGGATTCGGTTTGGGCGTGGCGATGTGAGGAATTTTGCCTTTTCGGAACTGCTGGCCAAATGGGGGTACTGCACCCCGTAGAAGATTAAGGAAATTGAGCCCCTCCTTCCAGATTGACGTAGACAAATGAAATTTGGCAGACATATGTATCGTCTAAAGACGCACAAAAAAGTCTCTTGGACCCATATCCCCACTAGGCAAAATGGCTCAATAGCGCCCCCTAGAATATTTGAAAAATCGAGCCCCTCGACTCAGATTGACGTAGACAAACGAAATTCGGTACACATATGTATCGTGGTAAGACGCACTAAAAAGTCTCTTGGACCCATATCCCCACTAGGCAAAATGGCTCAATAGCGCCCCCTAGAATATTAAAAAAATTGATCCCCTCCCTCCAGATTGACGTAGACAAACGAAATTCGGCACACATATGTATCATCTGAGAACGCACTAAAAAGTCTCTTGGACCCATATCCCAACTAGGAAAAATGGCTCAATAGCGCCCCCTAGAAAATTTAAAATATGGAGCCCCTCGACTCAGATTGACATAGAGAAACAAAATTCGGTACACATATGTATCGTGTAAAGACGCACTAAAAAGTCTCTTGGACCCATATCCTCACTAGGCAAAATGGCTCAATAGCGCCCCCTAGAAAATTTTAAAAATCCAGCCCCTCAACACAGATTGACATAGAGAAAGGAAATTTGGTACACATATGTATCGAGTAAAAACACACAAAAAAGTCTCTTGGACCCATACTCTGACTCCAACAGGAAGTCGGCCATTTTGAAAAATATGTGCGATTTTGGAGATATTTGTTGCCATTTGGCTTAGAAGATGCGTCGCGTCAAGGCTCACTCATTAGTGGCGTGGCGAGGGAGCTTGGGCCCGGTCATCGCTGCTCGCAGCTTTAATTAGGGCCCAAGCACTCCAGTGCGAAGGCCCTATTGTAATCGTAGTGATTATTATTATTAGGGCCCAAGCACTCCAGTGCGAAGGCCCTATTGTAATCGTAGTGATTATTATTATTATTCTTCGTCTGTCAAATCAAACGCCTTTTTGACAGCCTAAACGTGCCCCAAAACTCACCAAAATTTGCAATCATGTCCGACCCGGCGAAAAATTTGATATTTTAAGGATCGCAGAAATGTGCAAAGCAAAATGGCTCTCTAGCGCCCCCTAGAAAATTAAAAAAAGCGAGCCCCTCGACTCAGATTGACATACATGAACGAAATTCGGTACACATATGTATCGTGTAAATACGCACTAAAAAGTCTCTTGGACCCATATCCCCACTAGGCAAAATGGCTCAATAGCGCCCCCTAGAATATTAAAAAATTGAGCCCCTCCTTCCAGATTGACATAGACAAACGAAAATCGGTACACATATGTATTGTGTCAAGACGCACTAAAATGTCTCTTGGACCCATACCCTCACTCCAACAGGAAGTCGGCCATTTTGAATAAAACTTGCCAATTTGGTGCCATTTTGGTGTTTTCCACGCATCGTATTTGAACGAACTCCTCCTAGAGATTTCATCTGACCGACTTCAAATTCACTCAGAAACATCTTGAGACATTGGAGATGAAAAGTTATCAAAAACTTTCTGATTAGGGATTCGGTTTGGGCGTGGCGATGTGAGGAATTTTGCCTTTTCGCCATTTAACAGTAACTGCTGGCCAAATGGGGGTACTGCACCCCGTAGAAGATTAAGGAAATTGAGCCCCTCCCTCCAGAGTGACGTAGACAAACGAAATTCGGCACACATATGTATCGTCTAAAGGCGCACAAAAAAGTCTGTTGGACCCATATCCCCACTAGGTAAAATTGCTCACTAGCGCCCCCTAGAAAATTAAAAAAATCGAGCCCCTCGACTCAGATTGACGTACACGAACGAAATTCGGTACACATATGTATCGTGTAAAGACGCACTAAAAAGTCTCTTGGACCCATATCCCCACTAGGCAAAATGGCTCAATAGCGCCCCCTAGATTGATCCCCTCCCTCCAGATTGACGTAGACAAACGAAATTCGGTACACATATGTATCGTGTAAAGACGCACTAAAAAGTCTCTTGGACCCATATCCCCACATACGATTTCCACGCCGTTTTGCCATTTAACAGGAACCGCTGGCCAAATGGGGGTACTGCACCCCGTAGAAGATTAAGGAAATTGAGCCCTTCCCTCCAGAGTGACGTAGACAAACGAAATTCGGCACACATATGTATCGTCTAAAGACGCACAAAATAGTCTCTTGGACCCATACCCTCACTCCAACAGGAAGTCGGCCATTTTGAATCGAATTTGCGATATTGGCGCTGTTTGTTTCCATTTGCCCTGGAAGATGCGTCGCGCCAAGTCTCGCTCATTAGTGGCGTGGCGAGGGAGCTTGGGCCCGGTCATCGCTGCTCGCAGCTTTAATTAGGGCCCGAGCACTGACAAGTCAGTGAGGGACCTATTGCTTTTGCCGGAATTATTATTAGGGCCCGAGCACTGACAAGTCAGTGAGGGACCTATTGCTTTTGCCAGGATTCTTATTATTATTATTCACGTTCTTATGCCGTGTAATGAATCGCATTTTTGGCGGCTTGAACATGCTTAGGGCCCGAGCACTGACAAGTCAGTGAGGGACCTATTGCTTTTGCCAGGATTCTTATTATTATTATTCACGTTCTTATGCCGTGTAATGAATCGCATTTTTGGCGGCTTGAACATGCATGAAAACTCATGAAATTCTGCACAAACGTCGCAGCTGGTGAAAATTTATTTAATTTAACGTGATTGGACGCAAGCGTGGTAAGGGGACTCGCTAGCGCCCCCTAACGTCGGGTCATGTGACCACAAATCCTCTCGGATCGGCATGAAATTTAAATATGTTACAGCTCTCATCGGATCATTGGGAAATTAATTTTGTGGAATTTTTTTACCAAACAGGAAGTCGCCCACGCGGCGTGGCGTGCACCGATTTTCATTTTTCGAACAACGCTTTGAGGACTTTACGATGTTCACAGAATCATGAAACCTGCCACGTAGGTTTCAAATCATGAGCTCTTTCATCTGATACCACATTTGCCCAATATTTTGCCCCAACAGCTCAGTAGCGCCCCCTAATGCCTTTTCCCACTTAGCATGTACTGACAAGCTCTAAAACTCACCAAATTGGACACACTCATCAAGACTCATGAATATTATTTTTTGATATAACCGCAACCTTTTAAGTGGCAAAATGACTCTACAGCGCCCCCTAGAACATTAAAAGTTGAAGCCCCGCCTTCTACATGCACGTACATGAACGAAATTTAGGATTCATATATATCATGACCAGACGCACAAAAAAGCCTCTTGGACCCATACCCTAAGTCCAACAGGAAGTCGGCCATCTTGGATCACAGGTGCATTTTTTCCGCCACAGGTGCATTTTTCCAGGCCTCGTACTTTAACGCACTCCTCCTGCAGTTTTGACTCCACAGACTTAAGATTCGCATTGTATCATCATCAGACCTTGATGATGTAAACTTGACAACAGATTTTTCCTACGTTATACCAGGTGGGCGTGGCTGTTGTTTGTTTGTATAAACAAACAACTCCTTATAACTCCTCCATACATTGTCGGATGTTAATACATGCACTGCGTAAAATGTCACACCTGGTAACGCCGTTTCAATTTCAACATCATTGGGGATGGGTGTGGCAAGGGGTGTCCATAGCGCCCCCTAACAGCAGGTCATGTGACCAAAAACGTTGTCTGATCTTCGTGAAATTTACAGGACTCATAGCACTTATGGGTAAACCCCCAAATTAATTTTTTCAAAATTTTTGCTCTAACAGGAAGTCGGTTATTGTGCATTTCCTGCGTCAATTTACCATTTTTCCAACAGCGTTTAAAGGACTTTCCCGTCTTCACAGAATCACCAAATTGCCCACATAGGTTCACACTCAGGAACACTTTAATTTGAGACCATAACTGCCCCTGGGCGTGGCACAACAGCTCAATAGCGCCCCCTAATGCCTTTATCCATTTTGTACATTTTCACAAACTCCTACACTCACCAAATTGAACACATACGTCAACAGTCACACATATTGACTACTGACAAAGTTTGGGATTTTTAAGTGAGAAGATGACTCCACAGCGCCCCCTTGAAGATTTCAAAGTTTAAGCCCCGCCTTCCACATTGACATAGAAAAATGAAATCGACAAGGCCTATGTATTATGTCCAGACGCACAAAAAAGCCTCTTGGACCCATACCCTAAGTCCAACAGGAAGTCGGCCATCCAGGCTAAAATTTTCAATCTGGATAATTTTTATTATTATTATAGTTGTACGCCTTTTTGACAGCCTAAACATGCCCCAAAACTCACCAAAACTTGCAATCATGTCCGATCCGGAGAACACTTTGATATTTTAAGGAGCGCGGAAATGGCCGACGCAAAAATTGATTAATAGCGCCCCCTAGAAAATTTAAAAAATCAAGCCCCTCCACTCAGATTGACGTAAACAAACCAAATTCGGGAAACACATGTATCGTGTAAAGACGCACAAAAAAGCCTCTTGGAGCCATAGCCTAAGTCCAACAGGAAGTCGGCCATCTAGGCAAAAATGCTCAATCTTAATGATTTTTTGACCCTTCACCCACATTCCTTATTGCTTAGAAGTCACTCAGACTCATTTGTGGTCTTAGACTGCCATCTAGTGGAGACATTAACAGCTGCACACAATGTTCAATTAAAGGCACAGGAGCAAAGACATCTACATGCCAGTTTTGACAGCCCTGCGACCGCCGCACGCACCGACGTGCACGTACGGCGTTACAATTGGGGGGGTAAACGGGGGGGTGCGAGGGCCCTTCGACACTGCTTGCAGTTTTAATTATTATTATTATTATAGTTCTGTCAAATCAAACGCCTTTTTGACAGCCTAAACGTGCCCCAAAACTCACCAAAATTTGCAATCACGTCCGACCCGGCGAAAAATTTGATATTTTAAGGATCGCGATAATGGGCGAGAAAAAATTGCTCACTAGCGCCCCCTAGAAAATTAAAAAAAGCGAGCCCCTCGACTCAGATTGACGTAGAAAAACGAAATTCGGTACACATATGTAACGTGTAAAGACGCACTAAAAAGTCTCTTGGACCCATATCCTCACTAGGCAAAATGGCTCAATAGCGCCCCCTAGAAAATTAAAAAATTGAGCCCCTCGACACAGATTGACGTAGACATACGAAAATCGGTACACATATGTATCGTGTAAAGACGGACTAAAATGTCTCTTGGACCCATACCCTCACTCCAACAGGAAGTCGGCCATTTTGAATCAAACGTGCCAATTTCGTGCCATTTTGGTGTTTTCCACGCGTCGTATTTTAACGAACTTGTCCTAGGGATTTTATCCGACCGACTTCAAATTCACTCAGAAACATCTTGAGACATTGGAGATGAAAAGTTAGCAAAAACTTTTTGATTAGGGATTCGGTTTGGGCGTGGCGATGTGAGGAATTTTGCCTTTTCGGAACTGCTGGCCAAATGGGGGTACTGCACCCCGTAGAAGATTAAGGAAATTGAGCCCCTCCTTCCAGATTGACGTAAACAAACGAAACTTGGCACACATATGTATCGTCTAACGACGCACAAAAAAGTCTCTTGGACCCATATCCCCAATAGGCAAAATGGCTCAATAGCGCCCCCTAGAATATTTGAAAAATCGAGCCCCTCGACTCAGATTGACGTAGACAAACGAAATGCGGTACACATATGTATCGTGTTAAGACGCACTAAAAAGTCTCTTGGACGCATATCCCCACTAGGCAAAATGGCTCAATAGCGCCCCCTAGAATATTAAAAAAATTGACACCCTCCCTCCAGATTGACGTAGACAAACGAAATTCGGCACACATATGTATCATCTAAGGACGCACTAAAAAGTCTCTTGGACCCATATCCCAACTAGGAAAAATGGCTCAATAGCGCCCCCTAGAAAATTTAAAATATGGAGCCCCTCGACTCAGATTGACATAGAGAAACAAAATTCGGTACACATATGTATCGTGTAAAGGCGCACGAAAAAGTCTCTTGGACCCATATCCTCACTAGGCAAAATTGCTCAATAGCGCCCCCTAGAATATTTTAAAAATCCAGCCCCTCGACACAGATTGACATAGATAAACGAAATTCGGTACACATATGTATCATGTAAAGCCGCACAAAAAAGTCTCTTGGACCCATACCCTCACCCCAACAGGAAGTCGGCCATTTTGAAAAATATGTGCGATTTTGGAGATATTTGTTGCCATTTGGCTTAGAAGATGCGTCGCGCCAAGTCTCGCTCATTAGTGGCGTGGCGAGGGAGCTTGGGCCCGGTCATCGCTGCTCGCAGCTTTAATTATTATTATTATTATAGTTCTGTCAAATCAAACGCCTTTTTGACAGCCTAAACGTGCCCCAAAACTCACCAAAATTTGCAATCACGTCCGACCCGGCGAAAAATTTGATATTTTAAGGATCGCGATAATGGGCGAGAAAAAATTGCTCACTAGCGCCCCCTAGAAAATTAAAAAAAGCGAGCCCCTCGACTCAGATTGACGTAGAAAAACGAAATTCGGTACACATATGTAACGTGTAAAGACGCACTAAAAAGTCTCTTGGACCCATATCCTCACTAGGCAAAATGGCTCAATAGCGCCCCCTAGAAAATTAAAAAATTGAGCCCCTCGACACAGATTGACGTAGACATACGAAAATCGGTACACATATGTATCGTGTAAAGACGGACTAAAATGTCTCTTGGACCCATACCCTCACTCCAACAGGAAGTCGGCCATTTTGAATCAAACGTGCCAATTTCGTGCCATTTTGGTGTTTTCCACGCGTCGTATTTTAACGAACTTGTCCTAGGGATTTTATCCGACCGACTTCAAATTCACTCAGAAACATCTTGAGACATTGGAGATGAAAAGTTAGCAAAAACTTTTTGATTAGGGATTCGGTTTGGGCGTGGCGATGTGAGGAATTTTGCCTTTTCGGAACTGCTGGCCAAATGGGGGTACTGCACCCCGTAGAAGATTAAGGAAATTGAGCCCCTCCTTCCAGATTGACGTAAACAAACGAAACTTGGCACACATATGTATCGTCTAACGACGCACAAAAAAGTCTCTTGGACCCATATCCCCAATAGGCAAAATGGCTCAATAGCGCCCCCTAGAATATTTGAAAAATCGAGCCCCTCGACTCAGATTGACGTAGACAAACGAAATGCGGTACACATATGTATCGTGTTAAGACGCACTAAAAAGTCTCTTGGACGCATATCCCCACTAGGCAAAATGGCTCAATAGCGCCCCCTAGAATATTAAAAAAATTGACACCCTCCCTCCAGATTGACGTAGACAAACGAAATTCGGCACACATATGTATCATCTAAGGACGCACTAAAAAGTCTCTTGGACCCATATCCCAACTAGGAAAAATGGCTCAATAGCGCCCCCTAGAAAATTTAAAATATGGAGCCCCTCGACTCAGATTGACATAGAGAAACAAAATTCGGTACACATATGTATCGTGTAAAGGCGCACGAAAAAGTCTCTTGGACCCATATCCTCACTAGGCAAAATTGCTCAATAGCGCCCCCTAGAATATTTTAAAAATCCAGCCCCTCGACACAGATTGACATAGATAAACGAAATTCGGTACACATATGTATCATGTAAAGCCGCACAAAAAAGTCTCTTGGACCCATACCCTCACCCCAACAGGAAGTCGGCCATTTTGAAAAATATGTGCGATTTTGGAGATATTTGTTGCCATTTGGCTTAGAAGATGCGTCGCGCCAAGTCTCGCTCATTAGTGGCGTGGCGAGGGAGCTTGGGCCCGGTCATCGCTGCTCGCAGCTTTAATTATTATTAGGGCCCAAGCACTCCAGTGCGAAGGCCCTATTGTAATCGTAGAGATTATTATTATTATTATTATTATAGTTCTGCCTAAACAAACGCCTTTTTGACAGCCTAAACGTGCCCCAAAACTCACCAAAACTTGCAATCATGTCCGACCCGGCGAAAAATTTGATATTTTAAGGATCGCGAAAATGGGCCAGAAAAAATGGCTCACTAGCGCCCCCTAGAAAATTAAAAAAATTGAGCCCCTCGACTCAGATTGTCGTAGACAAACCATATTCGGTACACATATGTATCGTGTAATGTCGCACGAAAAAGTCTCTTGGAACCATATCGCCACTAGGCAAAATGGCTCAATAGCGCCCCCTAGAAAATTAAAAAATTGAGCCCCACGACACAGATTGACATAGAAAGATGAAAATCGGTACACATATGTATCGTGTAAAGACGGACTAAAATGTCTCTTGGACCCATACCCTCACTCCAACAGGAAGTCGGCCATTTTGAATCAAACTTGCCAATTTCGTGCCATTTTGGTGTTTTCCACGCGTCGTATTTTAACGAACTTGTCCTAGGGATTTTATCTGACCGACTTCAAATTCACTCAGAAACATCTTGAGACATTGGAGATGAAAAGTTATCAAAAACTTTCTGATTAGGGATTCGGTTTGGGCGTGGCGATGTGAGGAATTTTGCCTTTTCGGAACTGCTGGCCAAATGGGGGTACTGCACCCCGTAGAAGATTAAGGAAATTGAGCCCTTCCCTCCAGAGTGACGTAGACAAACGAAATTCGGCACACATATGTATCGTCTAAAGACGCACAAAATAGTCTCTTGGACCCATACCCTCACTCCAACAGGAAGTCGGCCATGTTGAATCGAATTTGCGATATTGGCGCTGTTTGTTTCCATTTGCCCTGGAAGATGCGTCGCGCCAAGTCTCGCTCATTAGTGGCGTGGCGAGGGAGCTTGGGCCCGGTCATCGCTGCTCGCAGCTTTAATTAGGGCCCAAGCACTCCAGTGCGAAGGCCCTATTGTAATCGTAGTGATTATTATTATTAGGGCCCAAGCACTCCAGTGCGAAGGCCCTATTGTAATCGTAGTGATTATTATTATTATTCTTCGTCTGTCAAATCAAACGCCTTTTTGACAGCCTAAACGTGCCCCAAAACTCACCAAAATTTGCAATCATGTCCGACCCGGCGAAAAATTTGATATTTTAAGGATCGCAGAAATGTGCAAAGCAAAATGGCTCTCTAGCGCCCCCTAGAAAATTAAAAAAAGCGAGCCCCTCGACTCAGATTGACATACATGAACGAAATTCGGTACACATATGTATCGTGTAAATACGCACTAAAAAGTCTCTTGGACCCATATCCCCACTAGGCAAAATGGCTCAATAGCGCCCCCTAGAATATTAAAAAATTGAGCCCCTCCTTCCAGATTGACATAGACAAACGAAAATCGGTACACATATGTATTGTGTCAAGACGCACTAAAATGTCTCTTGGACCCATACCCTCACTCCAACAGGAAGTCGGCCATTTTGAATAAAACTTGCCAATTTGGTGCCATTTTGGTGTTTTCCACGCATCGTATTTGAACGAACTCCTCCTAGAGATTTCATCTGACCGACTTCAAATTCACTCAGAAACATCTTGAGACATTGGAGATGAAAAGTTATCAAAAACTTTCTGATTAGGGATTCGGTTTGGGCGTGGCGATGTGAGGAATTTTGCCTTTTCGCCATTTAACAGTAACTGCTGGCCAAATGGGGGTACTGCACCCCGTAGAAGATTAAGGAAATTGAGCCCCTCCCTCCAGAGTGACGTAGACAAACGAAATTCGGCACACATATGTATCGTCTAAAGGCGCACAAAAAAGTCTGTTGGACCCATATCCCCACTAGGTAAAATTGCTCACTAGCGCCCCCTAGAAAATTAAAAAAATCGAGCCCCTCGACTCAGATTGACGTACACGAACGAAATTCGGTACACATATGTATCGTGTAAAGACGCACTAAAAAGTCTCTTGGACCCATATCCCCACTAGGCAAAATGGCTCAATAGCGCCCCCTAGATTGATCCCCTCCCTCCAGATTGACGTAGACAAACGAAATTCGGTACACATATGTATCGTGTAAAGACGCACTAAAAAGTCTCTTGGACCCATATCCCCACATACGATTTCCACGCCGTTTTGCCATTTAACAGGAACCGCTGGCCAAATGGGGGTACTGCACCCCGTAGAAGATTAAGGAAATTGAGCCCTTCCCTCCAGAGTGACGTAGACAAACGAAATTCGGCACACATATGTATCGTCTAAAGACGCACAAAATAGTCTCTTGGACCCATACCCTCACTCCAACAGGAAGTCGGCCATTTTGAATCGAATTTGCGATATTGGCGCTGTTTGTTTCCATTTGCCCTGGAAGATGCGTCGCGCCAAGTCTCGCTCATTAGTGGCGTGGCGAGGGAGCTTGGGCCCGGTCATCGCTGCTCGCAGCTTTAATTATTATTATTATTATAGTTCTGTCAAATCAAACGCCTTTTTGACAGCCTAAACGTGCCCCAAAACTCACCAAAATTTGCAATCACGTCCGACCCGGCGAAAAATTTGATATTTTAAGGATCGCGATAATGGGCGAGAAAAAATTGCTCACTAGCGCCCCCTAGAAAATTAAAAAAAGCGAGCCCCTCGACTCAGATTGACGTAGAAAAACGAAATTCGGTACACATATGTAACGTGTAAAGACGCACTAAAAAGTCTCTTGGACCCATATCCTCACTAGGCAAAATGGCTCAATAGCGCCCCCTAGAAAATTAAAAAATTGAGCCCCTCGACACAGATTGACGTAGACATACGAAAATCGGTACACATATGTATCGTGTAAAGACGGACTAAAATGTCTCTTGGACCCATACCCTCACTCCAACAGGAAGTCGGCCATTTTGAATCAAACGTGCCAATTTCGTGCCATTTTGGTGTTTTCCACGCGTCGTATTTTAACGAACTTGTCCTAGGGATTTTATCCGACCGACTTCAAATTCACTCAGAAACATCTTGAGACATTGGAGATGAAAAGTTAGCAAAAACTTTTTGATTAGGGATTCGGTTTGGGCGTGGCGATGTGAGGAATTTTGCCTTTTCGGAACTGCTGGCCAAATGGGGGTACTGCACCCCGTAGAAGATTAAGGAAATTGAGCCCCTCCTTCCAGATTGACGTAAACAAACGAAACTTGGCACACATATGTATCGTCTAACGACGCACAAAAAAGTCTCTTGGACCCATATCCCCAATAGGCAAAATGGCTCAATAGCGCCCCCTAGAATATTTGAAAAATCGAGCCCCTCGACTCAGATTGACGTAGACAAACGAAATGCGGTACACATATGTATCGTGTTAAGACGCACTAAAAAGTCTCTTGGACGCATATCCCCACTAGGCAAAATGGCTCAATAGCGCCCCCTAGAATATTAAAAAAATTGACACCCTCCCTCCAGATTGACGTAGACAAACGAAATTCGGCACACATATGTATCATCTAAGGACGCACTAAAAAGTCTCTTGGACCCATATCCCAACTAGGAAAAATGGCTCAATAGCGCCCCCTAGAAAATTTAAAATATGGAGCCCCTCGACTCAGATTGACATAGAGAAACAAAATTCGGTACACATATGTATCGTGTAAAGGCGCACGAAAAAGTCTCTTGGACCCATATCCTCACTAGGCAAAATTGCTCAATAGCGCCCCCTAGAATATTTTAAAAATCCAGCCCCTCGACACAGATTGACATAGATAAACGAAATTCGGTACACATATGTATCATGTAAAGCCGCACAAAAAAGTCTCTTGGACCCATACCCTCACCCCAACAGGAAGTCGGCCATTTTGAAAAATATGTGCGATTTTGGAGATATTTGTTGCCATTTGGCTTAGAAGATGCGTCGCGCCAAGTCTCGCTCATTAGTGGCGTGGCGAGGGAGCTTGGGCCCGGTCATCGCTGCTCGCAGCTTTAATTAGGGCCCAAGCACTCCAGTGCGAAGGCCCTATTGTAATCGTAGTGATTATTATTATTATTCTTCGTCTGTCAAATCAAACGCCTTTTTGACAGCCTAAACGTGCCCCAAAACTCACCAAAATTTGCAATCATGTCCGACCCGGCGAAAAATTTGATATTTTAAGGATCGCAGAAATGTGCAAAGCAAAATGGCTCTCTAGCGCCCCCTAGAAAATTAAAAAAAGCGAGCCCCTCGACTCAGATTGACATACATGAACGAAATTCGGTACACATATGTATCGTGTAAATACGCACTAAAAAGTCTCTTGGACCCATATCCCCACTAGGCAAAATGGCTCAATAGCGCCCCCTAGAATATTAAAAAATTGAGCCCCTCCTTCCAGATTGACATAGACAAACGAAAATCGGTACACATATGTATTGTGTCAAGACGCACTAAAATGTCTCTTGGACCCATACCCTCACTCCAACAGGAAGTCGGCCATTTTGAATAAAACTTGCCAATTTGGTGCCATTTTGGTGTTTTCCACGCATCGTATTTGAACGAACTCCTCCTAGAGATTTCATCTGACCGACTTCAAATTCACTCAGAAACATCTTGAGACATTGGAGATGAAAAGTTATCAAAAACTTTCTGATTAGGGATTCGGTTTGGGCGTGGCGATGTGAGGAATTTTGCCTTTTCGCCATTTAACAGTAACTGCTGGCCAAATGGGGGTACTGCACCCCGTAGAAGATTAAGGAAATTGAGCCCCTCCCTCCAGAGTGACGTAGACAAACGAAATTCGGCACACATATGTATCGTCTAAAGGCGCACAAAAAAGTCTGTTGGACCCATATCCCCACTAGGTAAAATTGCTCACTAGCGCCCCCTAGAAAATTAAAAAAATCGAGCCCCTCGACTCAGATTGACGTACACGAACGAAATTCGGTACACATATGTATCGTGTAAAGACGCACTAAAAAGTCTCTTGGACCCATATCCCCACTAGGCAAAATGGCTCAATAGCGCCCCCTAGATTGATCCCCTCCCTCCAGATTGACGTAGACAAACGAAATTCGGTACACATATGTATCGTGTAAAGACGCACTAAAAAGTCTCTTGGACCCATATCCCCACATACGATTTCCACGCCGTTTTGCCATTTAACAGGAACCGCTGGCCAAATGGGGGTACTGCACCCCGTAGAAGATTAAGGAAATTGAGCCCTTCCCTCCAGAGTGACGTAGACAAACGAAATTCGGCACACATATGTATCGTCTAAAGACGCACAAAATAGTCTCTTGGACCCATACCCTCACTCCAACAGGAAGTCGGCCATTTTGAATCGAATTTGCGATATTGGCGCTGTTTGTTTCCATTTGCCCTGGAAGATGCGTCGCGCCAAGTCTCGCTCATTAGTGGCGTGGCGAGGGAGCTTGGGCCCGGTCATCGCTGCTCGCAGCTTTAATTATTATTATTATTATAGTTCTGTCAAATCAAACGCCTTTTTGACAGCCTAAACGTGCCCCAAAACTCACCAAAATTTGCAATCACGTCCGACCCGGCGAAAAATTTGATATTTTAAGGATCGCGATAATGGGCGAGAAAAAATTGCTCACTAGCGCCCCCTAGAAAATTAAAAAAAGCGAGCCCCTCGACTCAGATTGACGTAGAAAAACGAAATTCGGTACACATATGTAACGTGTAAAGACGCACTAAAAAGTCTCTTGGACCCATATCCTCACTAGGCAAAATGGCTCAATAGCGCCCCCTAGAAAATTAAAAAATTGAGCCCCTCGACACAGATTGACGTAGACATACGAAAATCGGTACACATATGTATCGTGTAAAGACGGACTAAAATGTCTCTTGGACCCATACCCTCACTCCAACAGGAAGTCGGCCATTTTGAATCAAACGTGCCAATTTCGTGCCATTTTGGTGTTTTCCACGCGTCGTATTTTAACGAACTTGTCCTAGGGATTTTATCCGACCGACTTCAAATTCACTCAGAAACATCTTGAGACATTGGAGATGAAAAGTTAGCAAAAACTTTTTGATTAGGGATTCGGTTTGGGCGTGGCGATGTGAGGAATTTTGCCTTTTCGGAACTGCTGGCCAAATGGGGGTACTGCACCCCGTAGAAGATTAAGGAAATTGAGCCCCTCCTTCCAGATTGACGTAAACAAACGAAACTTGGCACACATATGTATCGTCTAACGACGCACAAAAAAGTCTCTTGGACCCATATCCCCAATAGGCAAAATGGCTCAATAGCGCCCCCTAGAATATTTGAAAAATCGAGCCCCTCGACTCAGATTGACGTAGACAAACGAAATGCGGTACACATATGTATCGTGTTAAGACGCACTAAAAAGTCTCTTGGACGCATATCCCCACTAGGCAAAATGGCTCAATAGCGCCCCCTAGAATATTAAAAAAATTGACACCCTCCCTCCAGATTGACGTAGACAAACGAAATTCGGCACACATATGTATCATCTAAGGACGCACTAAAAAGTCTCTTGGACCCATATCCCAACTAGGAAAAATGGCTCAATAGCGCCCCCTAGAAAATTTAAAATATGGAGCCCCTCGACTCAGATTGACATAGAGAAACAAAATTCGGTACACATATGTATCGTGTAAAGGCGCACGAAAAAGTCTCTTGGACCCATATCCTCACTAGGCAAAATTGCTCAATAGCGCCCCCTAGAATATTTTAAAAATCCAGCCCCTCGACACAGATTGACATAGATAAACGAAATTCGGTACACATATGTATCATGTAAAGCCGCACAAAAAAGTCTCTTGGACCCATACCCTCACCCCAACAGGAAGTCGGCCATTTTGAAAAATATGTGCGATTTTGGAGATATTTGTTGCCATTTGGCTTAGAAGATGCGTCGCGCCAAGTCTCGCTCATTAGTGGCGTGGCGAGGGAGCTTGGGCCCGGTCATCGCTGCTCGCAGCTTTAATTATTATTCTTATTATAGTTCTGCCTAATCAAACGCCTTTTTGACAGCCTAAACGTGCCCCAAAACTCACCAAAACTTGCAATCATGTCCGACCCGGCGAAAAATTTGATATTTTAAGGATCGCGAAAATGGGCGAGAAAAAATTGCTCACTAGCGCCCCCTAGAAAATTAAAAAAATCGAGCCCCTCGACTCAGATTGACGTACACGAACGAAATTCGGTACACATATGTAACGTGTAAAGACGCACTAAAAAGTCTCTTGGACCCATATCCTCACTAGGCAAAATGGCTCAATAGCGCCCCCTAGAAAATTAAAACATTGAGCCCCTCGACACAGATTGACATAGACAAACGAAAATCGGTACACATATGTATCGTGTAAAGACGGACTAAAATGTCTCTTGGACCAATACCCTCACTCCAACGGGAAGTCGGCCATTTTGAATTAAACGTGCCAATTTCGTGCCATTTTGGTGTTTTCCACGCGTCGTATTTTAACGAACTTGTCCTAGGGACTTTATCCGACCGACTTCAAATTCACTCAGAAACATCTTGAGACATTGGAGATGAAAAGTTATCAAAAACTTTCTGATTAGGGATTCGGTTTGGGCGTGGCGATGTGAGGAATTTTGCCTTTTCGGATCTGCTGGCCAAATGGGGGTACTGCACCCCGTAGAAGATTAAGGAAATTGAGCCCTTCCCTCCAGAGTGACGTAGAGAAACGAAATTCGGCACACATATGTATCGTCTAAAGGCGCACAAAAAAGTCTCTTGGACCCATATCCCCACTAGGCAAAATTGCTCACTAGCGCCCCCTAGAAAATTAGAAAAATCGAGCCCCTCGACTCAGATTGACGTACACGAACGAAATTCGGTACACATATGTATCGTGTAAAGACGCACTAAAAAGTCTCTCGGACCCATATCCCCACTAGGCAAAATGGCTCAATAGCGCCCCCTAGATTATTAAAAAAATTGATCCCCTCCCTCCAGATTGACGTAGACAAACGAAATTCGGTACACATATGTATCGTGTAAAGACGCACTAAAAAGTCTCTTGGACCCATATCCCCACTAGGAAAATGGCTCAATAGCGCCCCCTACAATATTTAAAAAATCAAGCCCCTCGACTCAGATTGACGTAGACAAACGAAATTCGGTACACATATGTATCGTGTAAAGACGCACTAAAAAGTCTCTTGGACCCATATCCCCACTAGGAAAATGGCTCAATAGCGCCCCCTAACGAATATAAAAATGTGAAAGATTTACGTACATGAACGAAATTTGGTATATATATGTATCATGTCCAGACGCACAAAAAAGTATGGGGCGCCCATGACATCACTCCAACAGGAAGTCGGCCATTTTGAAAAATATGTGCGATTTTGGCGATTTCCACGCCCCGTACTTTAACGAACTTGTCCTAGGGATTTTATCCGACCGACTTCAAATTCACTCAGAAACATCTTGAGACATTGGAGATGAAAAGTTATCAAAACCTTTCTGATTAGGGATTCGGTTTGGGCGTGGCGGCGCCGACAATTTCCTTCGCCATTTGATCCTTCGCCAAAAAGCAGGAAGTCCTTATAACTCCTACAGATATCGTCCGATCCACACCAAATTAATCACGCATGTAGAAGGTCTCGCCCTGAACACGTATATGTATCAATACTGTGTTAGCTCCATAGCGCCACCTACTGGATACAATAGCGCACCCTAGAAAATCAAAAAAAAATTGAGCCCCTCAACTCAGATTGACATAGATAAACGAAATTCGGTACACATATGTATCATGTAAAGACGCACAAAAAAGTCTCTTGGACCCATAGCCTCACCCCAACAGGAAGTCGGCCATTTTGAAAAATATGTGTGATTTGGGCGATTTCCACGCCTCGTATTTGAACGAACTCCTCCTAGAGATTTAATCTGACCGACTTCAAATTCCCTCAGAAGCATCTTCAGACATTGGAGATGAGAAGTTATCAAAATCTTTTTGATTACTGGTTTGGTTGCTTCGTGGCGATGTGAGGAATTTTGCCGTTTCGCCATTTAACAGGAACAGCTGGCCAAATGGGGGTACTGCACCCCGTAGAAGATTAAGTAAATTGAGCCCTTCCCTCCAGAGTGACGTACACAAACCCAATTCGGCACACATATGTATCGTCTAAAGACGCACAAAAAAGTCTCTTGGACCCATACCCTCACTCCAACAGGAAGTCGGCCATTTTGAATCGAATTTGCGATATTGGCGCTGTTTGTTTCCATTTGCCCTGGAAGATGCGTCGCGCCAAGTCTCGCTCATAAGTGGCGTGGCGAGGGAGCTTGGGCCCGGTCATCGCTGCTCGCAGCTTTAATTAGGGCCCAAGCACTACAGTGCGCAGGCCCTATTGTAATCGTAGTGATTATTATTAGGGCCCGAGCACTGACAAGTCAGTGAGGGACCTATTGCTTTTGCCAGGATTCTTATTATTCCTATTTTTCACGTTCTTATGCCGTGTAATGAATCGCATTTTTGGTGGCCTGAACATGCATGAAAACTCATGAAATTCTGCACACACGTCGCAGCTGGTGAAAATTTATTTAATTTAACGTGATTGGACGCAAGCGTGGTAAGGGGACTCGCTAGCGCCCCCACACGTCGGGTCATGTGACCACAAATCTTCTCGGATCTGCATGAAATTTACATATGTCATAGGTCTCATTGGATCATTGGAAAATTAATTTTGTGGAATTTTTTTACCTAACAGGAAGTCGCCCACGCGGCGTGGCGTTCACCGATTTTCATTTTTCGAACACCGCTTTGAGGACTTTATGATGTTCACAGAATCATGAAACCTGCCACGTAGGTTTCAAATCATGAGCTCTTTCATCTGATACCACATTTGCCCAATATTTTGCCCCAACAGCTCAGTAGCGCCCCCTAATGCCTTTTCCCACTTAGCATGTACTGACAAGCTCTAAAACTCACCAAATTGGACACACTCATCAGGACTCACAAATATTATTTTTTTGTATAACCGCAGCCTTTTAAGTGGCAATATGACTCTACAGCGCCCCCTAGAGCATTAAAAGTTGAAGCCCCGCCTTCTACATGCACGTACATGAACGAAATTTAGGATTCATATATATCATGACCAGACGCACAAAAAAGCCTCTTGGACACATACCCTAAGTCCAACAGGAAGTCGGCCATCTTGGATCACAGGTGCATTTTTGCCGCCATTTTCCCCATTTCCAGCCCTCGTACTTTAACGCACTCCTCCTGCAGTTTTGACTCCACAGACTTCAGATTGGAACTGTATCATCCTCAGACCTTGATGATGTAAACTTGACGACAGATTTTTCCTACGTTATACCAGGTGGGCGTGGCAGTCGTTTGTTTGTATAAACAAACAACTCCTTATAACTCCTCCATACATTGTCGGATGTTTATACATGCACTGCGTAAAATGTCACACCTGGTGACGCCGTTTCAATTTCAACATCATTGGGGGTGGATGTGGCAAGGGGTCTCCATAGCGCCCCCTAACAGCAGGTCATGTGACCACAAACTTTGTCTGATCTTCGTGAAATTTACAGGACTCATAGCACTCATGGGTAAACCCTCAAATTATTTTTTTCAAATTTTTCGCTCTAACAGGAAGTGAGTTATTGTGCATTTCCTGCGTCAATTTTCCGTTTTTCCCTCTGCGTTTAGAGGACTTTCCCGTCTTCACAGAATCACCAAATTGCCCACATAGGTTCACACTCAGGCGCACTTTAATTTGAGACCATAACTGCCTCTGGGCGTGGCACAACAGCTCAATAGCGCCCCCTAATGCCTTTATCCATTTTGTACATTTTCACAAACTCCTACACTCACCAAATTGTACACATACGTCAACAGTCACACAGATTGACTACTGACAAAGTTTGGGATTTTTAAGTGAGAAGATGACTCCACAGCGCCCCCTGGAAGATTTCAAAGTTTAAGCCCCGCCTTCCACATTGACATAGAGAAATGAAATCGACAAGGCCTATGTATTATGTCCAGACGCACAAAAAAGCCTCTTGGACCCATAGCCTAAGTCCAACAGGAAGTCGGCCATCCAGGCAAAAATGTTCAATCTGGATCATTTTTATTATTATTATAGTTGTACGCCTTTTTGACAGCCTAAACATGCCCCAAAACTCACCAAAACTTGCAATCATGTCCGATCCGGAGAACACTTTGATATTTTAAGGAGCGCGGAAATGGCCGACGCAAAAATTGAATAATAGCGCCCCCTAGAAAATTTAAAAAATCAAGCCCCTCCACTCAGATTGACGTAAACAAACCAAATTCGGGAAACACATGTATCGTGTAAAGACGCACAAAAAAGCCTCTTGGAGCCATAGCCTAAGTCCAACAGGAAGTCGGCCATCCAGGCAAAAATGCTCAATCTTAATGATTTTTTGACCCTTCACCCACATTCCTTATTGCTTAGAAGTCACTCAGACTCATTTGTGGTCTTAGACTGCCATCTAGTGGAGACATTAACAGCTGCACACAATGTTCAATTAAAGGCACAGGAGCAAAGACATCTACATGCCAGTTTTGACAGCCCTGCGACCGCCGCACGCACCGACGTGCACGTACGGCGTTACAATTGGGGGGGTAAACGGGGGGGTGCGAGGGCCCTTCGACACTGCTTGCAGTTTTAATTATTATTATTATTCGTCTGTCAAAACGAATGCCTTTTTGACAGCCTAAACGTGCCCCAAAACTCACCAAAACTTGCAATCATGTCCGACCCGGCGAAAAATTTGATATTTTAAGGATCGCAGAAATGTGCAAAGCAAAATGGCTCTCTAGCGCCCCCTAGAAAATTAAAAAAAGCGAGCCCCTCGACTCAGATTGATGTACACGAACGAAATTCGGTACACATATGTATCGTGTAAAGACGCACTAAAAAGTCTCTTGGACCCATATCGCCACTAGGCAAAATGGCTCAATAGCGCCCCCTATAAAATTAAAAAATTGAGCCCCTCGACACAGATTGACATAGACAAACGAAAATCGGTGCACATATGTATCGTGTAAAGACGGACTAAAATGTCTCTTGGACCCATACCCTCACTCCAACGGGAAGTCGGCCATTTTGAATTAAACGTGCCAATTTCGTGCCATTTTGGTGTTTTCCACGCGTCGTATTTTAACGAACTAGTGCTAGGGATTTTATCCGACCGACTTCAAATTCACTCAGAAACATCTTGAGACATTGGAGATGAAAAGTTAGCAAAAACTTTCTGATTAGGGATTCGGTTTGGGCGTGGCGATGTGAGGAATTTTGCCTTTTCGGAACTGCTGGCCAAATGGGGGTACTGCACCCCGTAGAAGATTAAGGAAATTGAGCCCCTCCTTCCAGATTGACGTAAACAAACGAAATTTGGCACATATATGTATCGTCTAAAGACGCACAAAAAAGTCTGTTGGACCCATATCCCCACTAGGCAAAATGGCTCAATAGCGCCCCCTAGAATATAGAAAAAATCGAGCCCCTTGACTCAGATTGACGTAGACAAACGAAATTCAGTACACATATGTATCGTGTTAAGACGCACTAAAAAGTCTCTTGGACCCATATCCCCACTAGGCAAAATGGCTCAATAGCGCCCCCTATAATATTAAAAAAATTGATCCCCTCCCTCCAGATTGACGTAGACAAACGAAATTCGGCACACATATGTATCATCTAAGGACGCACTAAAAAGTCTCTTGGACCCATATCCCAACTAGGAAAAATGGCTCAATAGCGCCCCCTAGAAAATTTAAAATATGGAGCCCCTCGACTCAGATTGACATAGAGAAACAAAATTCGGTACACATATGTATCGTGTAAAGACGCACTAAAAAGTCTCTTGGACCCATATCCTCACTAGGCAAAATTGCTCAATAGCGCCCCCTAGAATATTTTAAAAATCCAGCCCCTCGACACAGATTGACATAGATAAACGAAATTCGGTACACATATGTATCATGTAAAGCCGCACAAAAAAGTCTCTTGGACCCATACCCTCACCCCAACAGGAAGTCGGCCATTTTGAAGAATATGTGCGATTTTGGAGATATTTGTTGCCATTTGGCTTAGAAGATGCGTCGCGCCAAGTCTCGCTCATTAGTGGCGTGGCGAGGGAGCTTGGGCCCGGTCATAATATATATAGGTCATAAATATTATAGTTCTGTCAAATCAAACGCCTTTTTGACAGCCTAAACGTGCCCCAAAAGTCACAAAATTTTGCAATCACGTCCGACCCGGCGAAAAATTTGATATTTTAAGGATCGCGAAAATGGGCCGGAAAAAATGGCTCACTAGCGCCCCCTAGAAAATTAAAAAAATTGAGCCCCTCGACTCAGATTGTCGTAGACAAACCATATTCGGTACACATATGTATCGTGTAAAGTCGCACGAAAAAGTCTCTTGGACCCATATCGCCACTAGGCAAAATGGCTCAATAGCGCCCCCTAGAAAATTAAAAAATTGAGCCCCTCGACACAGATTGACATAGACAAACGAAAATCGGTGCACATATGTATGGTGTAAAGACGGACTAAAATGTCTCTTGGACCCATACCCTCACTCCAACGGGAAGTCGGCCATTTTGAATTAAACGTGCCAATTTCGTGCCATTTTGGTGTTTTCCACGCGTCTTATTTTAACGAACTTGTCCTAGGGATTTTATCCGACCGACTTCAAATTCACTCAGAAACATCTTGAGACATTGGAGATGAAAAGTTATCAAAAACTTTCTGATTAGGGATTCGGTTTGGGCGTGGCGATGTGAGGAATTTTGCCTTTTCGGAACTGCTGGCCAAATGGGGGTACTGCACCCCGTAGAAGATTAAGGAAATTGAGCCCCTCCTTCCAGATTGACGTAGACAAATGAAATTTGGCAGACATATGTATCGTCTAAAGACGCACAAAAAAGTCTCTTGGACCCATATCCCCACTAGGCAAAATGGCTCAATAGCGCCCCCTAGAATATTTGAAAAATCGAGCCCCTCGACTCAGATTGACGTAGACAAACGAAATTCGGTACACATATGTATCGTGGTAAGACGCACTAAAAAGTCTCTTGGACCCATATCCCCACTAGGCAAAATGGCTCAATAGCGCCCCCTAGAATATTAAAAAAATTGATCCCCTCCCTCCAGATTGACGTAGACAAACGAAATTCGGCACACATATGTATCATCTGAGAACGCACTAAAAAGTCTCTTGGACCCATATCCCAACTAGGAAAAATGGCTCAATAGCGCCCCCTAGAAAATTTAAAATATGGAGCCCCTCGACTCAGATTGACATAGAGAAACAAAATTCGGTACACATATGTATCGTGTAAAGACGCACTAAAAAGTCTCTTGGACCCATATCCTCACTAGGCAAAATGGCTCAATAGCGCCCCCTAGAAAATTTTAAAAATCCAGCCCCTCAACACAGATTGACATAGAGAAAGGAAATTCGGTACACATATGTATCGAGTAAAAACACACAAAAAAGTCTCTTGGACCCATACTCTGACTCCAACAGGAAGTCGGCCATTTTGAAAAATATGTGCGATTTTGGAGATATTTGTTGCCATTTGGCTTAGAAGATGCGTCGCGTCAAGGCTCACTCATTAGTGGCGTGGCGAGGGAGCTTGGGCCCGGTCATCGCTGCTCGCAGCTTTAATTAGTATTATTATTATAATGATGATATTAAAGGTAGCTGGTTAGTTATTAGTATTATTATTATTATAATGATGATATTAAAGGTAACTGGTTAGTTATTAGTATTATTATTATAATGATGATATTAAAGGTAACTGGTTAGTTATTAGTATTATTATTATAATGATGATATTAAAGGTAACTGGTTAGTTATTAGTATTATTATTATTATAATGATGATATTAAAGGTAACTGGTTAGTTATTAGTATTATTATTATAATGATGATATTAAAGGTAACTGGTTAGTTATTAGTATTATTATTATAATGATGATATTAAAGGTAACTGGTTAGTTATTAGTATTATTATTATTATAATGATGATATTAAAGGTAACTGGTTAGTTATTAGTATTATTATTATTATAATGATGATATTAAAGGTAACTGGTTAGTTATTAGTATTATTATTATTATAATGATGATATTAAAGGTAACTGGTTAGTTATTAGTATTATTATTATAATGATGATATTAAAGGTAACTGGTTAGTTATTAGTATTATTATTATAATGATGATATTAAAGGTAACTGGTTAGTTATTAGTATTATTATTATAATGATGATATTAAAGGTAACTGGTTAGTTATTAGTATTATTATTATTATAATGATGATATTAAAGGTAACTGGTTAGTTATTAGTATTATTATTATAATGATGATATTAAAGGTAACTGGTTAGTTATTAGTATTATTATTATAATGATGATATTAAAGGTAACTGGTTAGTTATTAGTATTATTATTATTATAATGATGATATTAAAGGTAACTGGTTAGTTATTAGTATTATTATTATTATAATGATGATATTAAAGGTAGCTGGTTAGTTATTAGTATTATTATTATAATGATGATATTAAAGGTAACTGGTTAGTTATTAGTATTATTATTATTATAATGATGATATTAAAGGTAACTGGTTAGTTATTAGTATTATTATTATAATGATGATATTAAAGGTAACTGGTTAGTTATTAGTATTATTATTATAATGATGATATTAAAGGTAACTGGTTAGTTATTAGTATTATTATTATTATAATGATGATATTAAAGGTAACTGGTTAGTTATTAGTATTATTATTATAATGATGATATTAAAGGTAACTGGTTAGTTATTAGTATTATTATTATTATAATGATGATATTAAAGGTAACTGGTTAGTTATTAGTATTATTATTATAATGATGATATTAAAGGTAACTGGTTAGTTATTAGTATTATTATTATTATAATGATGATATTAAAGGTAACTGGTTAGTTATTAGTATTATTATTATTATAATGATGATATTAAAGGTAACTGGTTAGTTATTAGTATTATTATTATTATAATGATGATATTAAAGGTAACTGGTTAGTTATTAGTATTATTATTATTATAATGATGATATTAAAGGTAACTGGTTAGTTATTAGTATTATTATTATTATAATGATGATATTAAAGGTAACTGGTTAGTTATTAGTATTATTATTATAATGATGATATTAAAGGTAACTGGTTAGTTATTAGTATTATTATTATAATGATGATATTAAAGGTAACTGGTTAGTTATTAGTATTATTATTATAATGATGATATTAAAGGTAACTGGTTAGTTATTAGTATTATTATTATTATAATGATGATATTAAAGGTAGCTGGTTAGTTATTAGTATTATTATTATTATAATGATGATATTAAAGGTAGCTGGTTAGTTATTAGTATTATTATTATTATAATGATGATATTAAAGGTAACTGGTTAGTTATTAGTATTATTATTATTATAATGATGATATTAAAGGTAACTGGTTAGTTATTAGTATTATTATTATAATGATGATATTAAAGGTAACTGGTTAGTTATTAGTATTATTATTATAATGATGATATTAAAGGTAACTGGTTAGTTATTAGTATTATTATTATAATGATGATATTAAAGGTAGCTGGTTAGTTATTAGTATTATTATTATTATAATGATGATATTAAAGGTAACTGGTTAGTTATTAGTATTATTATTATAATGATGATATTAAAGGTAACTGGTTAGTTATTAGTATTATTATTATTATAATGATGATATTAAAGGTAACTGGTTAGTTATTAGTATTATTATTATAATGATGATATTAAAGGTAACTGGTTAGTTATTAGTATTATTATTATAATGATGATATTAAAGGTAACTGGTTAGTTATTAGTATTATTATTATTATAATGATGATATTAAAGGTAACTGGTTAGTTATTAGTATTATTATTATTATAATGATGATATTAAAGGTAACTGGTTAGTTATTAGTATTATTATTATTATAATGATGATATTAAAGGTAACTGGTTAGTTATTATTATTAGTATTATTATTATAATGATGATATTAAAGGTAACTGGTTAGTTATTAGTATTATTATTATAATGATGATATTAAAGGTAGCTGGTTAGTTATTATTATTAGTATTATTATTATAATGATGATATTAAAGGTAACTGGTTAGTTATTAGTATTATTATTATTATAATGATGATATTAAAGGTAACTGGTTAGTTATTATTATTATTATTATAATGATGATATTAAAGGTAACTGGTTAGTTATTAGTATTATTATTATTATAATGATGATATTAAAGGTAGCTGGTTAGTTATTATTATTAGTATTATTATTATAATGATGATATTAAAGGTAACTGGTTAGTTATTAGTATTATTATTATTATAATGATGATATTAAAGGTAACTG